>NC_029778.3:3709757-3740871 GCF_000817695.3 Arachis duranensis
TACATTTTTATTCTTCTAAAATATTCTATGACCTTTTAAAGTCTTCTAAAATTTTTTAGAATATTCCGAGATCACAGAACGTTCTAGAACTACATAGAGTATTATCAAACATTTCAAAAAATTATATAAATACTGTTAAATTTAACCTTTTAAAATTTACTATGACATTAAGCTCAAAGCTGATTATTCTATCATCATAATTTAAAAACAGGCCAATTTTACGATATTTTTTATTTGGTGTCTAATTTTTATTTTTATAATATTTTTAAAAATTATTATTTTTTATAAAATTAAATAATTACCACGTTATAAATATATAAAATAATATAATTTAAATATTAAAAATTTAAGTATAGATATAAATTTATTAATAAAATGAAATAGAAGAACATAAATTTCAGATTTTTTATTATTTGTCAAAACATGCAGTCAATCGACCAACTTAATATATAATAGTGGATTTTTTTTAATTTAGTAAAATAGTAAAGTGAAAGAATAATTACATTAATTTTGTAATTTTTATAAAATGTATATATTATTTTATTAATTTTTTATTATAGAATATTTTAGTCTGACTTTCTGGTATGTACGAGAAGTAAAAGATCCATACCAACGTAAATCATCCCCAAGTAACGTTTTAAGGTATTATACCCAAATCAATTCCATTTCAATTTTTTAATTTAAATACATTATGTAATTTCTTTTTTTAGTGCAATTTTCATAGGGAGCAATAGCGCAACAAGTTAAGTTACTTTAATGAGAAGCTCAAAAAGTCAGAAGGATGAGGTGCAAGTAACTGTGTAGTATTCCCATTTTCTCACTGACTTGGGTGCCTTAAATATTCTCATACTCTCATCACATTCACGCGTTTTACACGCGCTTTACTTCATGAATCATGGCTTTCATTTTTCCAATCTTAGTCATAAAAATAAAATAATTAACATTAAGGCACCACCACACTTGAAATTGAGAATTTTAAATTACAAAATAGTTTACAACCAAAAGTAATACTTTAACATTTATAATATTTTAATACATTTTAAACATAAAAAAAATTATTTTACAATTAAAATATATCTAAACCTAAATTAATTTTAAATAACTAATTATTTTAAAATATACGTATAAATGATCGTTATTAAAATAACACTAGTTTTCAAGTGCTGTCAAACACATCAAATAGTAAATCTATTATTTATGTGTTGATATAAAAGTTAAAGTTTTAACTAATTTAGATAAATTGAACGATTACTCAGCTCATTTGTTTAAGTAAATGTCAGAATTTAAATTTCATCTTATATATATATAATAATTTATTAATTAATAATAAATTTTAAATAAAAATTAGATTTACGATAAATTAAATTTTGACTTATTCTAAAAAAAAGTACAGTATCAAAGAAAAAAGGTGTTCACATAGCCTCTTCTTTTTCTGAACTTGGAACATTCTTTGGTCCCTTTCAAGTTCAACATATTTTACGGATCGGAAAAAGAAATTGCTATATTATAAAGTGTCATGTTAAAAGAAGTTGCATATTAACATGTATTATTTCGTGCTAACGAGTTATAGCTCAAATGTCATAAATTTTTTATACTCATTTAAAAAATTGCGGATTTAAATCTTCCTATATTATTCTGTTATAAACAGATTAATTATTGAACAAATAAATTTAGTTAGGCATGTGAAGAAGCAGAAACAGAAATTAAAGAGGAGAAAACTGAAGGAACCTAACGAAATTAAAGATGGTTGAAACATTGCTTTCGTGACCAAATTTCAGAGACCACATTGGCTGTTGGGGCCTTGGGGGCAAGAGTACTAAACAACTTGATCCATGTTTCGAAGCTAGATATGGTCATTAATAATTAATAATCATTTCAATTACACATAATAAAGTTCAAGTGGATTTATGACGTCATCTCTATTAAATTAATTGGATCTTATGTTTAATTTCTTTTGCGTAATAATGCTCTTCAATTAAATCCATGAACTCATAAATAACCCAACTTAGATACCCACGAATCGTAGATACTATAATGTAAAAATCAAGTTATGAAATATATTTTACATAATCTTATATTAAATAAACTTGTATTCTTATCTGAAAGCAATTATTATTATTTTTTTAATTATGATCCAATAAAATTTAAAATTTATTTATTGAAGTTGTGGCCGTAAGTCGATCCTTTATTCTACAGCTATGATTGGGAAGTGGGACCCACATAGGGGGTGTTTGGTACTTGGAATTTGATTGCTCTAAATTAAGATTTCCAAACTTTTAAGCCTTCAAGAGTCCCTATGCACTTTATTATATTAAAGGGGGAAAGGTGATGGTTCTTGGTTCTGATCTAGTTAATCGACGAATAAACTGTCAATATAGAACTCCAAAGATTTTGATACTTATAAAAATAAAATTTATTTATTTTAGTTTTTAAAATATTTTGAATTAGATATTTTTGTCTTCAATTAAAATTAATTAGTTCATTAGTTCTAACGGTTAATTTTATACAAAAGATAAATTAATTTCTAGACAAATTATAATCAATTTGATTATTAAAATATTCATTGTTAAATAAATTAGTTCCCAAAATTATATATTATGAGACAAATTAATTTTTAAAAATATTTATTATAAAAAATGAGATTATCATAAACATAAAAAAATGTTAAACAAAAATATCTATTTTTTATTGATCAAAGATAAAATTTTATTCTTAAGTAGAATAATTATCCAAATTATCTTGTAATAGCTCTCTTGAATAGTCACTTTAATTTCAAGCACAATAAAAAATAGGAAAAGTTTAGGGGACCAGCGGTTTTGTTGAATTTTGGCCAGCATGTAACCAGCAGAGGAAGGTGGGCCATTAGATGAAATCTCACACCAATCTCACACCATCAAATCATCATTGATGGCTAGTTGATGGCTAACAATCACAAAAATTGCTGGCCCCTAACATTGCTCTAAAAATATATATATTTTACGGCTTATTTATTTGTTTCTATGAATGTATGGGTACCACTTAACATCTGACGCAATAATTTAATATAACACAAAGGACAATTTTATTAAAAATCAACAGAGTGAAGTGAGTCAAAAATTAATACCACTTATAGAATTAAATGTTAGAGACTAACAATAATAATAACAATAAAGTTTTGTTCTACTAAATAGAATTGATTACATAAATTAAACAATGTTATTGTGCTCTGTTATGTATCATATCTACAGAAAAACCGTTTATATGTAGATCTCATTTAAATGTTAGAGACTAACAAACTAATTAATTATAGACTCAAAATATTTAATCTAAATTTTTTAAAAACTAAAATAAATAAATACTCTAAAAATAATTTTAGAATACATGAACGATATATTAACCTCTAAAAATTTATTAAAATTTTTAAAAATAATTAATAATATTTGTTGAAGGTGCGATAAAAGTAGGAAGAAAAGATGCACTTCAAAAAATGTACAAAAAAAAATGAAAGAAGAGTGAAGATCTAATTTAACATTATGACAAAATTCGACGCTATTCACTGTAATACACCATATATATACTAGTGCTTTTATACAGTAAATAAGTTTCGTAAATTCCTTTTTTTTGTAGGATTATTCTATTACAATACAGATTACTACTACTAACAGTAGATAACACCTTCCCTCAAGTTAGGACAGCAAATGTCTTGGAATTTCAACTTGTAAATAAGTGTAGAAAAACTTTCTATAACTAAAGATTTTGTTAACAAATCTGCAATCTGTTCATGTGTTGATATAGGCATTGAGTGGATTAAATTTTCTAGTAGTTTATTTCTAGTCACATAACAATCTACCTCTATGTGTTTGGTTCTCTCATGGAACACGGAGTTGGTCACTATGTGAATTGGCAATTTGACCATAATTGGATCTATGATTTGATAATTTAAAAAATCTTCAAAGAAGTATGATACATGGTCTGTGACATCTGTATCAATCATCCATGACGTGCACTTATTTTTCGAAATAGCTAAAGTCTTAATACTGGTTTTAAAATGCAAAATATGTATCAGATTACCTTAATGAAGGAGTGATCTCTGCTGTGTCACAATCTGATTTGTGCTATGAATATTCTTTACCTCATGTTTGTTTAAAAATGCTAATAAGGCTTCTCTTTGACTTGCAGTAAATCCAATACAAACATTTTCAACCTCTTCCAACTGCGTCATGAGCTCTTTACTTGCTTCCTCTGGATCTACTGCGGCCATGATGTTTACAACAGTTTTTTCACTATATTTTTGCCTCAAATGTGGTGAAAGGCCGTGCTTTTTGTAGCACGTATCGACCATGTGTCCCTGTTTGCCGCACTGTGTGCATTGTGGCTTGTCTCTTCCTCGCCCTCCAGCTTGATGTCTACCTCCCCTACCCTCCCTCTCCCTTTGCGCTGACTAGGGTCTAAAGTGTTCGAAGGAATTGTAGAGTATGCAAGCAGTTTGGTGTCTGAAATAGGTTCCAAGCTGTGAGTTTGTCTTTCTTGCTGCGTGAGCAACGAAAACACTGTGTTGACATTGGGAAGTGGCTCCATCAGCATAATTTGTGATCTTACTCCTGCATATTGGTCGTTTAATCCTCTAAAAAATCTTGTAATTTGGTCTTCAACCTTATACTTTCTGACCGTGCCTAAGCCACATGAACATTCAACTTCACAAACACATGAATGTATTGATCGAAAGTCATCAATTTCCTCCCAGATCGATCTCAACTTTGTAAAATAGCTTGTAACATCCATGTCTCCGTGCCTAAGTGTATACATTTTCTCATACAATTCAGCTACTCTAAATTTGTCTCTTTGATAGTACCTATGCTTTAAATATGCCCACAGGTCACTAGCTATGCGGTTCCAAATGACTGATTAAAAAATATTTGCACTAAGCGAAAGATTGATCCACGCAATTACATAAGTGTTGGATCTCTTTCAGGCCTCAAACAGATTATCACTACTATCCGATTTTGGCAGACTACTATCTATGAATTTCAGTTTATTCTTAGATTATAACGCTAAAAGCATAGCTCGATTCCAAGGCCCATAGTTCTTTCCATCTAAAATGACATTAGTAAGGGGAATACTAGGGATTTCAGAAGGATGGAAATAATAGGGACTTGTGTGATCTCCAACCGAGTTAATTGTGCTTTGTGTAAATTGCGCTTGAATTGATGCAATTTGACTCAAGACTTTTGTCATCGTGCACAAATCTAAGTTCGATGATGGTGAATTTGAGATTCCACCGTGCGGTTCTGTTACTGATGATTCAAATCTTGTTATTGTGCAAGATTAATCAAAGACACAAAAATTAATATTTTTTTTCCTAATTATTGTCTATTTATGCGCCAGTTTCTTTATCCACACTCACTGCATCATGTTAAAGGTGGGATAAAAATAGGAGGAAGAAAAGATACACTTTAAAAAATATACAAAAAAAAGTAAAAATCTAATTCAACATAACGGTAATACTCGAGCCATTTGCTGCAATATGCCATATATATACTAATGCTTTTATACAGTAAATAAACTTAATAAATTTCTTTTTTTTATTAGACTATTCTATTACAATGCAAATTATTACTACTAATAGTTCTTTTCCTCATATTAAGTAACAATATTAATTTTATTTTCGTTAATAAAAAATACTAAACTGACTAATGAAAGAAATACATGAGATAACAAACTCTAATTAAGAATCACTACATAATTATATGATATTATTATTTATTATAATAATTTACAAGTTAAAAAAAAAAAATCCACGGATCAATTAGTTGAAAGCCATATTTGTCCCTTTATTCTTAACCCTAACATTCATCCTTCATTATTTTGAATTACATTATTCTATCCTTTTTTTTTTAAGGTTTAATTATTTTATTAGTCTTTATAATTTTACGAAATTTTTAATTAGGTATTTATATTTTTTTTTTAATTGAGTCTTTGCATATTCTTTTTTAATTGGATACCTATATTTTTTTTTTATTTGAGTTCTTGCACCAATTCTTTTTTTAATTAGATCCCTATAAAATTAAGCCAATTACTATTAAGAGAAACCTAATTAAAAAGAATTGGTATAAAAATTCAATTAAAAAAAATAGAAACTTATTAAAAATTTCGCAAAATTATAAAAATCAATAGAATAATTAAACTGTCTTTAAATTTAACAAATTTTAATTAACACTAATTTTTAGAACCCGCAATAATGTTACTTTTTTTTAACGGACATCAGATGTGGTGGACATTACAAACAAGTCTTTTAACTTTTCTAATGAATAGATAGAGGATGCACTTTGAAGTTGTTAATGACACTGTCAAAAATAACTCGAGATCATCAGGTTCTTTGAGGTCTTACGTGTTATTTATCTAGCTTTTTAATTTAATTATGTCCGACTCCATCCGGCGGTGTTGAGCTCTTTGCACTTCAAAAAAAAAAAAATTATCATTAAATAATTAGGATTTTCACTTTTATTTCTGGTTCATTAATAAACTGCTTATAGATAGACTTTGCCGATATTATCTCATACTGCATATATAATCGAAATATGTATAGAATTTTGTTGGTTTGCACTTTTTTTAATACTGTAGTTCACTGATAATAGTTTATAGATACCTATAATATCTATATATCTATAGATATATAATAGGGAATATGTTACATCCAAAATATAATATATTTGTAAATAAAACGGAACAATGGAATTATGGCTGATAATAACTTTTGTTATTAATCAAAAAAAAAACAATTTAATACATATTGAAAAAATGTGTCATATTTTGGGTGCAATGTGCATCATGTTTTAAATTTGTAATAATCTAAAAATTATACATGTTAATAGATAAAAGATTTATTTTATTTATATAAAAAATCTTATATAATAGCGATACACTTTTATAATTGTTAAATTTATTTTTTAATTTTTCATATTTATTTATGCCTATATATTGTAACATCTTTATTACACGGGTTCATTCTTGTGCTTAAGTCACAATAATTGAGCCATAATTAGAGTATCATTATTTTTACCAAACCTATTTACAAGGTTATCATTTAGATTAATAGCATTTGTATAATAGAAGTCTGTAAAAATTTTTCTTATCAACATACTAAGGGAAAAGACTATTTAAATGGGATCTCAAATTATTAATAAAAATAAGAGAAAACAATAAATAAATCTTTAATTTTTTATTTTAAAGAAATAAATTATTAACTAATTAAAAATAAAATATTATTTAATTAAACATTGATTCTTTCTTACTAATTAAATATTATAAATTTAACTATTTAGTTTTATTAATGAAATTTTATTTTTTAAAATATATTGTTAGGATTTTTCTAACAGCTATATTTATTATTACTTTTAATTGAGATCAATTTAATTTTTGTATACTAGTAAAAATAGCTTTAAATTATAGCGCTACTAATAAGGTTTATTCAATCTAATAGTTACAGTTAAATCATAGCATTGCAGTTGACATCAAATAGTGTTTAACTTTTTTCAAAATCCTTCTCCTCATCACTATTTAATTTGTTGAATATTAATAATTTTTCTCATAAACCGTGACAATCTACAGGTGTTTATGAGTTTAAAACACCCTTTATAAAATGTCACTGCCTATAAGTTTTTTGGGTATATTTCTGTATTACTAAATCATTGTGATCTACCACGGTTTACGTTCAACACTTCTCCTTGCTAAACCATTGTAGGCTGTCACGGTTTACATATAAATAGAAAACCGTGGTTAGCTCCACGGATTACATAATAATAAAAAAGGACATGCTGGTAAGAAAGTTCCAATTGTTACAATCACGCAAAGCTTTCTCTCCTTTTATTTATTTGAGTATATTGCCCTAAATTTTCACTATATAATAAATATACTTTTACAAGAAGTATTGAAATAATTAAGACATTGTTATTTTTTATAAATTATGAATTTAATTTTAATAATTGGTAATATAATTAATTTTATACAATTATTTAATTAAATTTATAATTTTAAATAAATTTTTAAATAATAAATTTAAAAATTAATTATTTTTATTAATGTAATAATATATAAATAATTATTTGTATATTTTTTTATATAAATAGTGAAGGTTGTGGTAGGCTTAGAGAAGGGGGTGTTGAATCTATGCCTTCTTTTTAGTTGCAGTTATTACCCTTTTAAACAAACTTTCAATTCAGGTTCTGTCTGAACACAGCAGCGAAAATTTATGAGACAATTTATTTTTGTCTCATGAATATCAGAAAACAGAACTCAGCAGAGAAAAAAGCTAACACCAGTATGTATCCTAGTTCGGTTGCTTTGTGCTATGCAACCTACATCCAGTCTCCTCCACAACTATGGAAGAATTTCACTATAGTTAACAGTATTACATACACCAATTTCACACTCAAGTTCTAACCTAACTTGACATTGGCTATGCTAACTCTTAACTATTTACTCTTAGTGCTAACCCAACTAAGAAAGGGATACCAAACAGGTACAAGATACAAGACACTTAACTAACCTAAAGAAATCAGAAAATAACTCTAGACTTTTCTCTCAAGTGTATCACTCAGCCTTTTTCCACTCATGGCTTTTACTTGAGCTTTCTCACAATGCCTTTTCTCACAAGAAATTACAGAAAGATATACTTAGAAAAGTACATTACAATCAGTAAAAACATGAAGGAGATTGACTTCATCAATAGCCTTTGTGCTATGCGAAAACCAGATTAGACAAGCCCTGATCTAGTTCTTCATACTGGAGGAATGCACCTTTGGTTAGGTTACACTGTCCAGTTAGTTGAACTTTCTCAAAGAACACTTCTCAGAACAATACCTCAATACTCTAGTTTTCTCTCTTTTTTCTGAATGAGCAAGAAGTCTTCTTTTATTCTCCTTGCATGTTGCTGGGATCTTCTCCCAAGGTCAACACCTTGAGCCTTGAGCTTCACCAACCACAGATTTACTTTTTCTCAATAATCATCAGAATAGAAACTCTCCTTCTGACTTCCTCATCTTGGCCGAAAGCCATAAATCAGCAACCATAGAAATCTTCCAATGGTCAACATGATATGAGCCCTTGAAAACTAACTTGGTTCCCAAGACATGTTTGAGACCGTGGATACACAGCAGATTAAGTCAGAAAACATCTTTCTCTTGTGTGCCATTTTCGGTCTTGCAGAGTGCTGGGAGGTAGAAAAGAAGATATAGAGCACGCAAACGGAAATTGATTACTTTTACCAAAAACCGGATTTGGCTTGAACTTGTTGATTTGACCTAAGCCTTTCTTGCCTGACCTTCTCTTTCTTTCCTCTTCTTTGAATAGCTTAGGAGTTAAGCACTTTCTCTTGCTTCTGTGATTTGACATGATCAGAGAAAAAGTAACGTTGAGTTTGTGAAAGCAGATGAGAGGGGAAAAGCTTGCTGAACTCAATGTATGAATATGATTTGCTTGGCCCGTTTTGATTTCTTTGATTTTGTTTTTTTTGGGCTTCTGTTTTTGTTTTTCAGCCCACTAGCTTGGTTATTTTATTTTTTCATTTCATTTAGGTTTTAATTCAAATTTTGGCCTGCAACAATTTATAAATAATTAGTAACATGTAATTGTATTTAATCAATACTAATTATTTATTTTATTCAAAAACAATGTTTATCATCATTTAATTTATTTAGTTAATTTCTTAACTCAATAAATAGGTACTTATGTAAAATTCTTTTCGCTGATTGTACTTGAAAATTAAACTAATACTTTTATACAAATTTTTATTTATTATCAAACAATCGTACTTAAAAAGAAAAACATACACATAAATATATTGAGGTTAAAGACATTTTGATGAGCTATTTTGAGGGGGAAAAAAAGGTTAAATGAAAAATATTTAAAAGAAACCTAAATAATATATATCTATCTGTGTGTATGTATGTGTGGCTTTAGTCCATTGAAATTTTCAAAATTGTCTATTTAAAATAAAAATTGTCCAATAATCTTATGTACCTTATTATATATAAATGGTCTCAATAAAGTAATAATTTAAGGTTTACAATCTTCACACTCTATTATTTACTTATTTTACAAAGAGAAATATTTTAATAGAAATTTTTCTACCATATTGGCGTTGAGGAACTAACTCTATTTTATTTATTAATTAATAAGATATTTGAGATTAATAAAAACCGAGGCATGTAGATAAATTATACTTCTCGAACTTTCTTGGGTATGAATTTAGTAAAAAAATATTTTAATTGTAAATTTTTATTAGATTTATACCATTAGATTATTGTCTTAGTATATAAGTGTATCCCACTAAATTCAAGTTAGTGCATTAAAAATACACAAAGACTATTATTTGACCAATTCAAAATAACCAAGTATTATACCAAGCAATTACTAAATGCTAGTATGTTAATTAGCAAACGCTAATTAAATATATGTAATAATAATAAATATGAAATTCATTAAGATAATAAATATACTTTAATATTATAATTAAGAAATTTTGGAGACAATTTAAAACAAAAATATAAATAAAACTCTTTTATTCTTATTATATATAGTAAACAAAGGGCAACGATGACTATTATATTGAAAATTAACAACATATATCAGCTTTATATATGGTTTACAAAGTAATAAAAAAAGCTCATAGTTTTCACAATTTTATTTTTATTTTACCAAATTAAGTTAATTCCGAATTTACTTTAATTAGAGTGTGTTTTAAAAGCATTTTAAGAAAAAAAATTGAGATGCGAATTTTATCTTTGATTTTGAGTTGCCCACAATTTGTTTAGACAAAAAATAATTAAAAAAATATTTATTTGTACATAAATATATTTTTATATCTTATTTTAATTTATTTATATTTTACTATGAAAAATAAAGTTGGCATTAATAAAGTTTGTAACGTAAATACGCCAAAGCGAAAATCGTTTCAGTAATAAGCCAAATCATATTTGTATATAATTCGAACCATGCTGGTTCGAATTCCATTTCTACATAATTCGAACTAGCTTGGTTCGAATTATACACAAACACATGCATACACGTAATTCGAACCAGCTTGGTTCGAATTACACACAAACACACGCACACACGTAATTCGAACCAGCTTAGTTCGAATTACACACAGTAATTCATGGTATAATTCAAATTATGCGGTTAAAAAATTAATAATTTATTTAAAAAAATTTATTAAAAAAATTAATAATTTAAAAATTAAAAAAATATATATTTTTATTTCATACGTTAAAAAAAGCTAACAAAATATTAATTACGAGACTTCTTTAAAATATTAATGAGCTATCAATTCGAATTCCATACAATACTTTTCTGTTCATTTTTAATAGCTCATGAACATTTCTTAATAAATTTTTTTAATAATTTTTTTTAAATTATACTACAAAAAATATTTTATGCTATGCAAAACAATTTAAAAAAATGGCTTAAAAAATATTAGGACTACTATACAAATTTGTAATGTTCTAATAACTTAGGTAAATACATCCATGTACTTAAATTTTAAATAAAATACCCTACATAGTCAATAATAATTTAGAAATGAAAGAAAATATTTTATTCCATACAAAACAATTAAAAAATAAAATGGGCAGAAGAGTATTGTATATAATTTATTTAAATTATACCACAAAAAAATATTTTATTCTATGCAAAATAATTTAAAAAATGGCTTAAAAGATGTTAGAAGTACTATAAAAATTTGTAATGTCCTAATGACTTCGGACATTAAAGAAATACTCCACACAGTCACTAATAATTTAGAAATTAAAGAAAAAATATTTTTATCATGTATTTACCTAAATCACTAGAATATTACAAACTTTTATAGGACTCATAACATCTTTTAAGCCATTTTTTAAAATTATTTTGTATAGAATAAAATATATTTTTTAATTATTTTGTATGGAATAAAATATTTTCTTTCATTTCTAAATTATTATTGACTATGTAGAGTATTTTATTTAAAATTTGAGTACATGCATGTATTTACCTAAGTTATTATGACTATGTAGAGTACTTTATTTAAAATTTGAGTACCTAAGTTATTATAACATTACAAATTTTTATAGTACTCTTAACATTTTTAAGCCATTTTTTTTTAAATTGTTTTGCATAGGATAAAATATTTTTTGTACTATAATTTAAAAAAATTTATTAAAAAAATTTATTAAAAAATATTCATGAACTATTAAAATGGACAGAAAAGTATTGTATGGAATTCGAATTGATAGCTCATTAATATTTTAAAGAAGTCTCGTAATTAAATATTTTGTTAGCTTTTTTTAACGTATGAAATAAAAATATATATTTTTTTAATTTTTAAATTATTAATTTTTTTAATAATTTTTTTAAATAAATTATTAATTTTTTAACAGCATAATTCGAATTATACCATGAATTACTGTGTGTAATTCGAATCAAGCTGGTTCGAATTACGTGTATGCATGTGTTTGTGTATAATTCGAACCAAGCTGGTTCGAATTATGTAGAAATAGAATTCGAACCAGCATGGTTCGAATTATATAAAAATATGATTTGGCTTATTGTTGAAACGATTTTCGCTTTGGCGCATTTACGTTACATGATTCTTGACTTGGCTTATTAAGGTTTTTTATCCAATTATAATTATATTAAATATATATTAAAATTAATTATTAGTATAAATTATATATTAAAAATAAATTAAATAATATATATATTTATATATAAATATATAAAAGTTGATTTTAGATCTTAATGGATAAATAATATTTTTGATAAATTGAGATAATAAAGTCACCAAAAAAATTTGAGATAATAAAAGTTTCAAAGCGCGTGGCAATAGTGGCGGAAGGTGATCGCGTAGAATTGTTACAGCAGAATCTTTGTTTCGTATGACTGTATCTGTATGAGTATGTACACGACCCTGTCCCTACTACCCTCTCTACATAATCTCTATACCACCTATTGTATATCTACAAATCTAACATTTCCAGTTTTGCACATCTAATAATTAAGAAGTGGAGTTTATGTGAAGTTGATAGTTAGGAATTATTAGATGAAAATTTAGTTAAATTATTTAAATTATTTAATGATTTTTAATTATTAATTTTATGTAAAATTAATTGTACTTAAGAAAAAAAAAAGAAATTACAAATACGATGCATCCATTCCATCCTTCCTGCCTTATTAGCCGCAGCAGTAGTCAAATTCAATTAATTAATGAATGGAAGCATAAATCCACGAAAAGAAACAAATAGAGTTGAAATAAAGCCAAATGCTAATTAAGAAATGAGCAATAATTAATAATATTCTTTTATTTTCTCATATTTTATTTGAGTGTGCTGATGCTTGGTTCCTGCTTGTTCTTATGCGAAAAATCATAACGTGCACTTGCTAGCTCCAAAGATTTCATTACAATCATCTATCTTTTTATTTATTATTTATTCCATACTTAAATATAAAATAAAAAATATATTGTCACACAAGATTTTATACAGCACATAATATTTTTTTCTCCTATTATTTGATGTACAATGTTAATTGACGTTAATTTTTTCTATTTTATAAACATCTCAAGAATGAGATAACTTAATCATAGTTTTTAGTGTTTCCAAATCTTGAAAGAGGATTGAAGGCTAGATATTTACATAAGAAAATATAATTTATACTATAAAGTATAAAATATGTTTAAATTCTGTTTTTGAAGTAGTGATATATAAAAAATAAAATAAGAGGAGTATGATATTTTTATTTCTATTTCTAATGTTATCATCACTTTACGTATAATTCTTTTACAATATATATTTATACAAAATAGAAATAACAATAGGTATTTTCAAATAAAATAATAGAGACAAAAGAACAAACAATAATATACAGGTAAAAATTCAGGTGAAATTAATTCTACGTAAAATTAATATCTATAAAAATCGTTAAATAAAAATTTAATTAAATTTTTAAATATCAATTTCATGTATCTGAGTTGTCACCAAATATACAATATAAAATAATTTAGAATAATTTTTAATTAATAGAGATGTTGTGTATTTGTAAATGTTGTTATGCAAGCTAATAAGATGGAGTAAAATGATAATTTAAGCTTTATCCTGCAACTAGTTTCAATTTGCAATGCACAGTTGCACACTCTCTCTCATAAGTCACTTTCAGTCATAAATTAGGGAAAAGCAAGCAAGCAGACAGACAGCTACGCTCTCTCAACACTAACACCACACTCAAACACACCCACACACCCTCTCTCTCTCTCTTTCCCATCCATCCCTCCCCCCCTCTCTCCAAGCAGTTACCTACTGATCATGGGAGCAGCCTTCAATGGATTCTCCATAAGGCAGGCATCTCTCTCTCTTTCTCTCTCAGAAACAACTCACTCTTCTCTTGTCTTATATTTTATGATTATGATTCTGTGTGGTTGGTTGCAGGGAATACACAAACAAGATGAGGTCCGTTGATGTCTTCAAGTGCTGGCCATTCTCCACTTCCCCTAATGTCACTGCCAAAGACCTTCACTCCTGGCTTCCTCCTATGACTCCTTCTTCTACTTCTACTTCTACTTCTACTTCTTGTTCTACTTCTTCTTCTTCTTCTTCTTCTTTCCAATCCCTAAGATCTACTTCTACCAACAACCACCAACAACAATCGCTCCAATCCGATCAACAATCTCCTCCACCTGCTTCTGCTACTCTTGCTGATGAAGAGAGACTGGAGATGGTCTGTCCAGTTTGCCGAGAATTCAACGCTGCTACGCTAACGGCGGTTAACGCTCATATAGACGCTTGTCTTGCTCAGACTGTCAGAGACGACCGCCGTCACATCAGGATCACCACCGCAACCTCTACTGCCACCACCACCTCCTTCAAGTCCTCCTCCTCGTCTCACGCCAAGCCTAAGGCTCCGAAGAAGCGCTCCATCGCTGAGATTTTCAAGGCAAACGAACAAGGAAAGGAGCAGCAGCTGGAACAAGAGAACGACAAAGAAAAGGAGCTTGAGAAGGAACAGGATAAGGAGAAGGAGAGGGACGAGGGGGATGAAGAAGAGGAGCCGCGAATTGAGAGTGTATTGAAGCTCTGGAAGAAGGACGGAGTAGAACACGAGGACTCAGTCGTTGACGATGTTTCGATTACGGTTACCAAGTTCCAGTGGCTATCGCAACGGCTCGAGGCGCTGAGATCTGGTCGCCGAGGAGGCCAATCGGCGAAATCGGACGCAGGAGGAGCCTCTGGTACGCCGGCGGAGGCGATTGACGACGACGACGAAGAAAAGTCGGAGATGGTTTGTCCTGTTTGCCGCGATTTCAACGCTGCTACCGTTACGGCTGTGAACGCGCACATCGATAACTGCCTCGCGCAGGCTGTGAGGGACGAGAGGCGGCAGATGAGGAGGAGCGCCGGTGTTAGTGGTGGCGGCTTCAAGCACAAACCTAAGGCGCCGAAGAAGCGTTCGATTGCTGAGATTCTCACCGTGGCTCCTCCGATCGGAGCTACCAAAAGCAAAGCAATCGAAGTAGCAAAGGATTATGACGAAGAAGATAATGGAAATGAAGATAATGATAAATCATCTGATTATAGTGGTCTGAATTCAGCTGGAGCAGCTGCAGCTGATGCTGATTGTGATGGTATTGTGGTTTCGACAACGAAAAACAAGAAGAGTACCACCACCAAGAGTAGGAAGAAAAAGAAGAAGAAGAAGACGAAGGAGGCGAAGAAGAAAAGCAAGGTGGTGGAGAATCTCAACAGCGAGAAGACGATAACTGTGAACAAGCAGCAGCAGAAGAAGAAGAAGAAAAAGAAGAGCTTCTTCAACAGCGAAGTGACGACTTCTTCAAAGAAGGTATGTGGTTTATTATGTCTCATAAAATATGAGCTAATGTTTTGCTATATGCAGTTTGTTTCCATGATTTGGAGGCTAATTCATGCCGAACAAGGTTACAATTCGTGGATTTTGTGCATAAAATATTACCCAACAACACTGTTGATGTAGTTGCTTAAGTGATGGTGTTAAAGCTTTCCCATCTTTGTGTTGCTTTTTCTGGATAGAATTACTGCTGAAAAAGCTGATTAGGGAGACAGCTAAACATTTTGTGGACGAAAGCGAGTGGTTGTTTTTGTTTCAGTACATAAACGAAATACGCGGTAAGTATAATAAAAGTTTGGGGGAAAAAAAGAGAGTGAAAGAAAAAACCATACAAATTAAGACAAGTGCCTTCGTGCGCGGAAGGAAACTCATCAGAAGGGGTGGGTGTTGGTGTCTGCAAGAATGTTTATGCTCCAGCTGTAAGCTGTATAATCAGTACAGGTACCCTAGAAATGTAGAAGGGGCCACTCATGGAGTTTCGAGGTGGAAGAAATGATGGGGTTTTGTGGGGAATTATCATATGGGCCATGGGTAGATCAACAGATTCTTGTTTCTATTTAGTGGCGAGTTTTTTTGAACGCAGATGTAGAGGTTTATACCCAGGTAGTCAAGGCTAGATGGATCGGATGATCGTTCAATTGTAGGGTCTGTCAGAAGTTTATATAATGAGTGGTCTGGGATTGATGATCGTATTAGATATTAATAGTATGCAGTTTCAGATGAACATGAATATCATTGAAATTCGGAAGAAATCACTCTGACTTGGGTTGATTTCAATCGTTATCGCATGGGTGTATCTCTGTTATTCTGGGATTTGAACTACTACGAAATACAAAAAAGTACGTGATGAGAATTACTCCTTTTCTGAGCATATCGGCAGGTTGAGAGCGCAGGTGGTGACTGCTATTTTTTACAATTTTTATTGGCAGATATCATTGAGATACAATCAAATCGCTATGAGTTTCAGTTAGATAATAATTCCAGAAGATTGAGTATATAGTGTCGGAGGAAAAAGAAGACAGAAAAGAGTGTCAGTTTATGGTTATGGCGGACAAAATTTGAGAGTGAAAAATTTCAAATCTCTAGCTATATTTTTATAGATACAGTCGTATATATACATGAAATGTTGAGAATCACGGTGGTTATCTCCAGATATGATGATAAGATTAAGGGAATAAGATTAGTGAAGTGAAACTTTATAACTTGGCATCCCTAACATGCCTGGATTGTTTAAAAGAATATTGGCGTTTCCGGAAAAAATACTTTATTTGGATGAGTGTTTCCTACTTATAATTCTATAGGCATAAATAGAAGTTTCCCCTGCATTCGAATGTTTAAAGATTAAAAACAGACTGAATTCTGCGGCGTTTAGATTCTGCAGAACCCAGTCACTGTTTTAATGGCGATATATGAAGCGCGTAATGCAAATTCTAGAGATGCGCTATATGTGAGTTTCGGTGGTTGGCATTACGTAGAAGTCTCTTGCTGTCGCAATTCTTCATCCCTTCTCTTCCACTCAAATTTAGTGAGAGAACCACAACTTTATGTGCCACTAGGTTTCTTCTCCCTTTATCCTTTTTTCCCCCCGAGTTTAGGAATATATTATTATTATTATTATTATTATTATTATTATTATTATTATTAGCCTCCCTTCATAATTAGATGCACTTCTGGTCTTATATATTATATATCTAAACGATATTTTGATACATGTATGACTATATGAAATGATCATATATGCGTATGTTTCTCTCTCTCTCTCTCTCTCTCTCTCGCACACACACACACACACACAAAAGATTTCTTATGATTCCTTAACGTGATTATTTTAATACAAACTATTTAGGGTTGTCATTATCATTATTGGTTATTTAATTTTATGACAAAGTGTGATTAGGAACTCATAGAGAATTTCTTACTTGAACTTATGGAGGTACTTTGCTGATCTCCCCCATCAAAGTTTTCTACTTGAAACTTTAGTCTCTATATCTATATTTAATTATTTATTATAATAATTTTATATTCTAGTTACGACTAGGTATTTTTAAAATAATATCTATAAAATTGTACTAGCTCCTTTTATGTTTATTAACTAAAGATGTGTAGTTTCTTTCATAATTAGAAAAATAGATTTTACCCCTTGTTATGAATAAGATTTTGAATTTAATCTGTCATGCATTGGTCTGGCTGGCGTATAAAGCTTCAGATATATAATAATTAATTAATTATCTAGTTCATGTATGATTAAGTGCAAGCCTACATCACACGCGCGTTGAAGTTTTAACAATAACATCTTTCTTTTGAGCCAAGTGTTCGATTATGTGTGAGCCTGTGATCTAAACGTTCTATGATAAATGCCTTCATAGTTTCTGAGTTTCTCTCTTCTGAAAAAAAAATTCTTAAATTTATTGGTCTCTTGACTTCCACCTTTTCAGTTCTTATTTCAGCTGTTGGAATCGTGAAATAATCTTATGCTTAAAATTTTCTGATGCACTAAGTGAAACTTTGTTATTGAACATCATAGTTTATTTCTTTTCTTTTTTTTCTTAGTAGTTTATTTCAAGTTGATAAGTTCCAAATTAATGCCCTTTTATATATGATTGTTGGAACACCTTAAACACGAATTAAATTGAGTGAAGTGTTACTGGATCCCTCGGTCTTTCCACCATCATTATATTGATTGAAATGTAAAAATATTTCTGTTAATAATCAAAGAGTTTGTTTACGTTGAAGTTTGGGCTGTTATTTGATAATTAAAGATGGAAATATAGTTCTTTATGATTTCTCGAAAACTTTCAAAGCTGGTTGTTCTTCCCGACCATAACTTATTTTATTTGACCATAAATTCCATTGTATTTGCCTTGTTTTTTAATATGTCATGGTTCTGAAAGTGATATTGCATGTTATTTCATATTGCTAGTTGGAATTGTTGAAAAGGATGTTAAAAGTTTGTTCATGGTTCTCTTTGGTGCCATTTTATGAAACATGTTCTTGGCATGCAATCAATGCTTACAGGAATACCTGTCCCATATGATGAATGACCTCATTTACTTCCGTTACCTTTTATTCCTTAAATTTACTATAGTAACTTGAAACTGATAACAATAAGTTGCACTTTTTAGTCATGTATATTAATGCTTTTAATTTATAGGGATTTTTTATGCTTTTTTCTTTCTCTCCAAAACATTTTTTTGCTGAAAACTCGTCTATAGTAGGAATCATTATAAACGTTACAAAAGTGTTATGTTTCATGGGTAATGTATTGGAGATATGGTGAATTGCTTATTTGCTTTCTCTTTGAACGTGATTATTTTGCATATTATAAATCTTAGCAACATTTTGAGTTTGTTTTATTAAACATCTATAACCTTTTAATCTTATCTATCTCAGGAAGATGCTTGTAAGCGTAAGGTGCAGATGCCGGTAAATAGTTTCAGACAACTGAAAGCTACAATTGGAACTAAAATGCTTGCACATCACAACGTAGATCCTTCTATCCATGAGAGAAAATTGGATTCAAAGATCTCTTTTGTTGAAAAGGAGCAGAAAGTTAAAACCTATGAACCGGATGCAAAGCAACCAAAATCAGTATATCCTTTTTGTGGCATTCTTAAGAACCGTGTAAAACAACTTTCCGGAAAGGCATCAAGTAGCAGCAGTACTCAAGATGGTACTGATGAGTACAGTTGTGATGATGAATATCCAACATCAGACAGATATGTGAGATTCACTTGTAAAGATGACATACTCGGTCCCAAAAGGAGGAATTCATTTGAAGAAACCATGTTTAATAAATCATCAGATGTGCTGACTACTTCATTAGTAAAGGAGCAGTCCTCTGGAAGTGATAGAGAAACTTCAAGTTTGGGGGCAAACAGAAGTTATGACTATGCTGCCATTAACATAGACAACAGAAAGGAGTTTTGCCCTATAGTTGAAAGTAAAGAGTTTGCTAATACTCTGGAACAAGCTACTGCGCAAAATTTCTTGAAGCCGTGTCCCAGTCAAAAGACATCAACGCACCCAGAAGAGAAGTCTCAAACATTAACCAAGGTGATGCTTTGTGACGACAACAATTTACATCCGTTTGACGGAGGCAACACAAGTACATTGCATTGTTCTCCATATGATGATATTCCCAGTCCTCTTTCTACAGATCAAGAAGTGAAGATGTCTGGTACCAATTCCCAATTGTATGAATCTGGATCTTTGAGCTCCATTGGAAAGTTCATTGACCATTTGGAGGATTCTACTTTTCGGGCTGTTCCTGTGAACTCAGATGCTAATACAAGGACATTCCTAGAGCCTTCATCATCATATTCTTCTTCTTATGATAAAGGAAATGAAAGACCAGAATTTCCTTTGCAAACTTATGAAGATAATGATGATAGTAGCCAGGCCTTTGGTGACAGACAGTTCTCTCATATGCTTGCTTCAGATATGATTGATAATGCATTCCTCTATACAGCCTGGGGAAAGGGAAGTATAAGAAATAACTGTTTGGATCCGAGCTTCTTTGGTTTGCCACTCAATTCTCATGGTGAGCTAGTCAATTTCAGTTCAAGTGGGACATTAGGGACAAACCAGCCGGAGACGTCAAGTACGTTACGTGGTTCTTTAGGTGGTCTACCAGTCAGTAGTACACTCCATCAAGATAACCAAGAAAATTTGAGGATTAATGAGAGGCAGGTTGTTCAGAAGATATCTCCAAAAGATGGTCTAAACTCATTTCCACATTATCCAGCTAGGTTGGCTGTTACTGAGTTGCCATGTGACAGAGATATCAACCCGACTGATTCTGACATGTGTTCCAGTTCTTTTGTCCAGCCACCTAACTCAGAGGTGAACGTTATGAGAAACTTACCCATTGAACAGAATCAGTATGGCCAGGTGCAGAGCCACAAGGGAGACGGGGTGGTTTCAGTGAAAGAGAGTTCAGATCATGTCACACTAAGTTCCAGCCAACCGACAATGAGGTTGATGGGTAAAGATGTTCCAATTGGTGGAAGCAGCAAAGCAATGCAACAACTCTCTGGAGATGTTTGGGCTGGTGAGGAATCAGGAAGAAGGCACTCTTCTGAATATGGTGCTTCAGAAAATTCCTTACTGGGAAAATGTTCTAAGCAGGATTTGGCATTTGGCAGATCATCATCAACTGACAACGTTGTGCAGTCCCCAAAAATTCAAAGCAGTCAAGGATTTCGATGTACTGTATTGATGAATGGTCATGACACAGAATTTTCTCTTCAATTTGCTGATCTGCAAAGGAACCATGTATCTCAAAATGGAAGTCATCCAGTCAGCAGAAATGGCATCTCTTATTTCCACCCTATTACTCAAGAACCTGCTTCATGTGCTATGTTTAATGGCGCACCTGATGACTTTCCAGAGCGATTTATGCCCGGAGCTAAACCTCAAGGACTCAGCTCTCAGTCACAGGTACAAGCTACTCCTTGCAATTTCAGCCCGCCAACATACCTAAACAACGGCGAGCTGCATGACAGGAACAAAAATCCTCATCATGTTGCGAAATCAGCCTTTGAATTTCCTTTCTTGCAGACATCCAACAATGAACAGGCCAAATCAACATCTTGGTCTCAGAGGCCTTACAGAAGTTTACCATCGTGGTTGTCAGGCCCAACAGATGAGAGGCTACCAGTCACCTTCTCTCACCAATTTTCAGGCGTAAGTAATCCAAGTTTTTCTCAATGTATTTGGGGAAACAAATTTACTACACCATCAGCATCCTTGAATCATTCGGCTCAAGTTCTCTATCCTTCTAATCCTCTGACTTATCCGAGTCCTATGAAGACGAACCATCTTAGTCCAGCATCAATTGCTCAACCTCCACATGTTCCAATTACATCCTCTCCCTTAAACACTGGTTGTAGAAACATGAATATGGTTGCAGACAGTGTGAAGTTGGATCATAACATTGCCAAAGACTATCTTCCATGCACAAACACCAGGAAGAGACCTGCACCATCTGCTCTTGATGATTCCAGAAAACCAATCAAGTTACCTAACATAGAAGTGCAGGAGAACTCGAGTCGCATGACAAACTCGGGTGCAGAATTGCAAAGACACACAAGGGTGACAAAGCTCGATCCACGATTGGATGGTGCAAGAGGTAGATGTTGCCAGAATGAAGCACAGAAGCTAAGTACCACAAGTTATCCTGCCGTAGATTCTTTTAAACTGGATGGCACGGTAACAGGTCCTGTCAGACTGGGTCCTAGAGCTAAGCACATCCTGAGATCCTCTTAAAAAGAGTTATCTCAATTCTGCATTTTTCTCACATTTGCGATTACTGACTGTGATAGAGACCTAGAAATTCAGACACAAACTGACAAAAGTATACTTATATTAGGTGTAAGTCATTATATCATTTTATATCCTTTTTTTCTTTCTTTCAATAGTATATATATGCATTTATGAACATAACAGAACTGTTCATGTATCAATATTGTCAGGTTGCTCAAACAGGTGGAAAATTGATATTTTGATCACCAAAGATGATGCTTTCCTATCTATTTTTGAGTAAGGTACTCTCCACATGGCATCTGTTCAATCACCTTTGAAGATGTACTTTAGATAGAACAAGGGAATGGATATGAACATATATATATACACTTATGAATATTGATGGCTAAACCAAATCAATAAAAACTTGAATTTCAGGCTTTATTTATTCCTTAATTAACCATTGGATGCGGCTAAAGCCACTCCATAAAATAACAGTAGTTTAATTACAATTATATTGTTATCTTAATTGAAGTTATAAAAGATCTCGTCTGGTGAAGAAAAATAAAATTCAAGTTTGAGTTGTGGATTTATCTCTGTTCTCTTTGTTTTCTTTATCAAAACCCGATAATTAAAATAAAAAAAAGTTAATAGTCAAGGTGGCTGGACCTTTCGGCTGATATTGTTGTCCGTACTACATCAATCAGTCTATTTTAGCCATATTTTTCTCCAGGTGTTCCCACAGCTTAATACAGGATTATATTTGCATCAAAAGTGAAAAACAAGACGTTATGTCGAAAATATTTCTATTTCCATTTTTTCGCCTCTTTCATATATATAATAAAGGTATCTGGAATTATTTTTGTTAAATTCGTTTTATTCTTAGAAAAGAAGATTACTCCCTTAAGTATAGCCAAACTCTTTTTAACCAAAAAAAAAAAAAATAGGTTTCGTTCTTAGAATTGAATCAAGATTTCTAAATCGTAGTATATATGCGTACTAATGAGCCATGTATATATAAAAGGGAGACTCTTGGAACAGAATTTTTTGTATTTTTTTGTTATTATTTGGTAAGTATAAATATTAAATTATTTTTAATAAATAAATTTTATTAATTTATGTGTATAAATTTTAAAGAATATAAATATAAACTATATTGATTTATCTGTACAAATTCTAATAAATATAAGTACAAATTATATATTTTTATGTGTAAAATTTCTAAAAATATGGGTGCAAAATTATTGCTAATTAAATACTTGTTAAAAATAATATTTATTGATCATATAGCATTCTTCTATGTTAGAAAAGATAAACATTCTTAACTTTCTTCCCTTTTTCCGACAAAAAAAAAAAATTGTTGATGCTGCTTTCTATTGATATTATCTATCAAAGTCATTCATTCATTCATTCACATTTATCAATTGTTTTAGCTGTTTATTAATCCAATACGTAAAGGTGGAACGGAAAAGAGGTTGAACTACTTTCATTTTACTACAAGAAACCCGCTAATCCCTCATTTAATTTATGCCTAATAATCATTTGGCGAGATTACACTTGTTATTGTTAGATTATCATTTTATTATGATATATTGCCGGAAGAATAGAAATGATGCATGATCATCAGAAGAATTTTCGTTTCAGCATCAAAATCTAAAATAACATAACATGGCCATATAATTTCATGTAGATTACATAGAAAAATTTAATGCATATGTGAAGCCAAGTTCAGATTTGATGATTACAAAGTGGTTAATGCATCATGAGAGTCATTAATTAATTAAGAATACATGATCAGTGCTTGTTTGCTTCTCTCTCAGCAGCACTGATAACTTTTTCAAAGGCTTGAGGGCCATGTCTATCGATGTAGCGTTCAACAGCTTTCCTAGCATCGAAGCTCATCATCTGAATCGCCTTCTTGTTCTTCATGGTATAATCATTAGCTCCATAGCTCGTTACATTTATGTATCTCCTCACATAATTCTCATATATATATGCTGCTCCATTGAACATTGGCAGCACCAGCCACATGCATATTACAAGCTTCATGTATGGCCAAAACGGTAACCTGCACTTTGTAAAATTATTATTATTGTTGTTGTTGTTGTGTAATAAATACAACATACGTAACATTATTATATATTCATGGACGTACCAAGATAGGACCTTATGAAATGAAAGCTCAAAGAGGGTTATAAAGGAGTACAAAACCCAATACGTTAGCCACTGTTGATCATCTAAGGTTGAAGGACTCTCAATCGCCCTCATTGATGCGTATCTATAATATATACATAATCATATACAAAGCATTCTGTCATTCTGCATGTTTATTATTATTGCTTTCTTATTAACATTATTGTTAATGATGAATATTATTAATTTACTTACAGCGGGTAAAGAAGCATTGCTCCTGGCCTGATATAAAGCCAAAAAGAAAGGCTGTTATTCTATATGGACGAGATGTTAAATAAATTAATAATAAATAATAATAAGCAATATATATATAGTTTGTGTTATATTTATAAATAACTTTTCATATTAATGTGTTGGTGTAGTAGAATAATAATTATAATATATATGCATGAAGGAGAAAGATTAATTTAATTAATTACCCTACTATTGTATCCAAATTTCTTGCCACTGTTCCAAGGACACCCATGATGACTGATGCTGAAGGTGTATTTTCTTTTCAGATCTTTAGGATGACCAAGCTTTAGAAAGATTATAATATGGTTGTATATTGTGGATGCATATGTGAATTAAACAATGGTTTGATATGTATGTGTTTATATAGATAAAATGTGTGGTAGAAGGTTTAATCTAGGAAGTAAGGAATGTTTGTGTTATGACCAAAAGTCTTCTTTTCTGTATGGAGAGGAAACAATTAAGGAATATAATATATTTATATTCCTAAAGTTTTGAATATGCACGTGCATGCTTTGGAGTTTGGACTCATGCATATCCTAGCTAGCAACTAGCAAGAGAAACCATATTAATGCGTTACCTTGATCCATCTTTTTCTGTAAGGCTTAGCTTTTGTGGCATTATTGAGATTCTATGATTGTATATTTATATGTATGAAGGAACTTATATTTATATTATTAATTGAGTATTTAGTGTACAAGACAAGAAAGTATACATAAGATCCAATGTCTTGAAACCCTACAACGGTGGTTACTTTTACTTTTTCAATATGGTGAGAATTGGGGTGAAAAATATGATAACAAAGCATTCAACCATTAAAAAATATTATGCAATGCACAAAATGACAAAATTGATTTGCATTGTATTGTTATATTCACTTTAAAAAATTTAAATCATTTTAGTTCAATAATAGTAAGTTAAGATGGAAAAAAAATATCATTAAAAACCCAAAAATAATTTAACATTAAATACGTAATTCAAACTTAATTTCATATGTGATTTAATATACAAGAAGCATCATTCAAAATATATAAATACTTAACGATCACTATAAAAGAAATATATTCAGATAATAGTATTTTTTTCGTTGAAAAATTTTTCCAACTTAATCATAGTTATTGTGATGTATCTGTATACCAAGGAGAATGTCAAAATGTAGCACTTCTTATTTATGATTTTTTTTATAAAATGCCACTTCAAGATAAAGTTTATTCTTAGAAATCTTTATTCTTCTTGTGCCTAATGAAGAGTGAGAGATTGAACTTGAATATTTAAAAAAAAAAATGATCTAATAAATACCAATGTTACATTTTACATACACACACAAAAGCAGACACAAAAGCTTCTCAATTATTGAAACTGTTAAAGTGAAGTGCATTCCACAAAACAAAAATTCAATGATAACCCATTTTTCTTAGTATATATTCCTTCCAAGCAACATGTCCTTCTCTGGTCCCTATTGGCTGCATTTGCTTGTCAACAAGCACCCCAGCATCATCATCAAACTTATTATTTACCTCACTAATATTACAAGCAACAATGTTGCATTTTATAAAATACAAAAGTACTTAATGACATATAACTTACTTAGAGTTTATTTGGGTGAGCTTTTAAGAAAAGATATTTTTTTTTAGTTATCTTTTTTTAAAAGATCTTATAGAGAAATAAAAGTAATTTTATGTTTAAATATCTCATGTAAAAAAATTTTTTTATCTCTTAATTATGTTTGGGTATAACAATATAGTACTTTTTTGTTTATTTATTACATGAAAAACATCTTTTTTTTAAAAAAAAAATCTTTTAAAAAAAGATATAAATTACAGTTTCTCAAAAAAGATTTTTTTTTATTTTACTAGTATTTTTATTTTTACTACTAAAAATTTGCCAAACACATTAAAAAATAAAAAAAATTTCATTAAAAAAAATCTTTTTTTTAACAAAGTAATGACGTATGCACTTAATCTCAAAAATGCTAGTATATATATTTTTACAATGAAAGAATGTCATGCTTAATATAGTCTAATATTAGCTATATATATATATAGTATTTATTTCATTTTTAATCATTATAGAAAAATAAAATAAAATGATAGGAGGTATGTTTCATGAGTCCATAACAAGAATGCAATCTAGCTCAAAAGTCAACACATATCCACAAGTCCAATCTTATCATGAAACAAAATCGCCATGGAGAGTGAATTATTGTTTAAAGACCCTGAATTAATAAGAATGCTGGATGACAGAATTGACAAAAGGAAAATGGTCTTCTTCTAAGATCAACCAAGAGGAGCTGATAATGCTTACTAATAGCTAAAAAAGTTTCAGACTTTAATCACTTTAAACAAGAAATACGAAAGAAAGAAAAGAAAGAAGGAATCAGAGAGCGTAGTACCACGAGAACATCTAGAACCAAGCGCTGCATCCATGAAAGTTTCAATTTTTCATCAAAACCAAGTTTGAGGGTTCACACTCTCGCGGCAGAGGGAGAAAGAGATGCATTTTCGTTTTGGGCTATAATCAATTTGGGCAAGCCCAATATGAGCCCATATATAAATTTGGGCCCTAAACCTTAAAAGAAACTAAAAATAAAAATAAAAATAGAAATAGAAATTATAATAGCGGTGGTGCACCGAAACGCTGCGTTTAGAGTGAAGCTATGTCGTCATCATCGTCGTCTTCTCCCTCTTCTTCTTCTTTCTGTTGTCCCCAACACATTGCATTGCATTAAATGCTCCTTTCTGTGTGTAGGGTTTTCAGAGTGTCCTTCTTCTTTTCTCACATAGCATTTGAATTGATTCATCTTCCCTAAACAACTGCAGCTACATACATACAACAATCCCAATTCATCGGCGCTTCTTCAAATCCAAATTCTCACTCACAAAGGTACCAATTTTTCTTCCTTCTTAAATAATTCATGTTATCATTTGGGAATGGATCATTTTTCTGCCTAAATCATTTCTGTGAGAATGTAATAAGAAGCAGCTGCTTCCAACTATTTAGTTATCAGGAAACTATGAATTTGATTCTATCGGGAAAAGAAGGTTTTTTTATTGTGAAATTTTTTGTTGTTGTTGTAAAGTGAAGGTTTTCTTTTCTCAATTCCGACAACAAGAACATGATAAGAGGCAAGTGTGGAACAGTTCTAGATAGAATGGGTTTAGGGTGATTACCAGAACATTCCTCACATATTTATGAAGTTATTTTGAAGTTTTGCTTAAACCATGGGTTTTTTTATATGTTTTTCAAATAAGCATGTGCACCTAATATTTTTAGAAGAATTTCCCTCCCAATCTCAAATATGTTGAGAGATTGGAAAGCTATGTGTTTGTTCTCTTATCTTCTTGCAATGTTGTACCTTCATTTGTTCATACTCATGTATGCTCATTTTTCTATACACAAACATTTGATTATGCAAGGATTCTATCTCGTTCGTTTCATTTTACCCCGATAAATATGAAGCTTTTGAATTGAATTGGATGGAAAGCTTATTTGTCAGGTTCATGCTATGGATTTGTCGGATGCTGTAATTGTCAAATCCAGTAGGTTGAAGTCTGTTGTATGGAATGATTTTGATAGAATTAAGAAAGGAGACACCTGTGTGGCAGTTTGTAGGCATTGTAAAAGGAAATTGAGTGGATCAAGTTCGAGTGGAACATCGCATTTGAGGAACCATTTAATCAGGTGTCAGAGAAGGTCTAGCCATGGCATAGCTCAATATGTTACAGCTAAAGAAAAGAGAAAGGACACAACTGTCACTGTTGCAAACTTCAACTTTGATAATAAAGATCACAAAAAAGATGACCCCCTTAGCTTCGTCAATGTTAAACTGGACCAGGAGCAGTTGAAAGATGAAAATGTGAATGCTGGAAACTGTAACTTCGATCAAAGGCGGAGTCGATTTGATCTTGCTCGAATGATTATTCTACATGGATATCCGTTGGCTATGGTTGAACATGTGGGTTTTAGAGTATTTGTAAAAAATCTACAGCCTTTGTTTGAGCTTGTGACGATGAATAGGGTTGAGGCAGATTGTATTGAGATTTATGACAAAGAGAAACAGAAGGTGAATGAGATGTTGGATAAATTACGTGGGAAAATCAGCCTTGGTGCCGATGTGTGGACTACATCGAATGGTTCTGAATTTTTATGCTCGACTGCAAATTACATAGATGAATCATGGTTGTTAAGGAGGAGGATTTTAAATTTTGTCGCAATTGATCCTTCCCATACTGAAGACATGCTTTCGGCTACTATCATGACTTGTCTGATGGACTGGGATATTGACCGGAAGCTGTTCTCCGTTGTCTTGGATAGTACTGCCGGCAATGACGTTGCAATAAGAATTGGGGAAAGACTTTCGCAAAACAGGTTTCTTTATTGTAATGGTCAATTATTTGATATACGCTGTGCTGCGAGTGTTCTACATGTCATGGTTCAGCATGCTCTGGTAGCTATTAGTGAATTAATCAGCAAGGTCAGAGAAAGTATTCGTTATGTTAGAAGTTCACAGACAGTACAAGCAAAGTTCGACGGGATGGCCAAAGAAGTCGGGATTAGGAGTCAAAAATGCCTAACTGTAGATAATCCATTCCAATGGAATACCACACATTCAATGCTTGAAGCTGTCTTAGAATTCAAGGATGTTTTTATTCTTTTGCAGGAAAATGATGATGGCTGCACAGTCAGCTTATCTGATGTAGAGTGGGACAGAGTCTCTGCCATTACTAACTACTTGAAACTTTTTGTGGAGGTTACAAATGTTTTCACCAGGAGCAAGTATCCAACTGCAAACATATATTTTCCTGAACTATGTGATGTCAAGTTGCATCTGATTGAATGGTGCAACAATTCTGATGAATATATTAGTTCTTTGGCATTAAGAATGCGGAGCAAGTTTGATGAATATTGGGAGAAATGTAGCTTAGGTTTGGCAGTTGCAGCCATGTTAGATCCGAGATTCAAGATGAAATTGGTAGAATATTACTATCCACAAATCTATGGTAGCACTTCTTCAGCTCGCATCAACGAGGTTCTTGACAGCGTGAAGGCTCTATACAATGAACATTCAATATGCTCGCCACTAGCTTTTCATGATGAGGGTCTGCCGTGGCAAGTTGGCAGTGTTCGACTTTCCTTACCGACTTCTGCAAAGGACTCTAGGGATAGACTCATGGGATTTGATAAATTTCTCAATGAAACTTCCCAGGGCGAAGGCATGAAATCCGATCTAGACAAGTACCTAGAAGAGCCTCTCTTTCCACGCAATGTTGATTTCAGCATATTGAATTGGTGGAAAGTTCACACTCCCAGGTATCCTGTATTATCCATGATGGCAAGAAACATGCTAGGAATTCCGATGTCAAAAGTTCCGCCGGAGTTGGCCTTCAACACCGATGGAAGGGTTCTTGATCGCGATTGGAGTTCGCTTAATCCTGCTACTATCCAAGCATTGGTTTGTTCACAAGATTGGATAAGGAATGAATTAGAAAATTAAGGATTGATGCTAATTCTGCATGTCACTTCTTATAAACCATTGTAAGTAGATATTCTAACTCCATATTTCAATTTTTCAATTTGATCCAAAGCCATATGCAAACTTAGCAAGTGGGGTTTTAATTTTTCTTTTGGTTATTACATATTTGGTATGCTTAGCCTTTCTTGGAGATAAGATATTAAGATTTAAGCCTACAATTTTTTTTACTCTTTTTTTTTTCAATTTTTCATTGGTTTATAGATACCTTGTTACGTTAGTCCATGATTTTAAAGTTTTTCCATCTCAAAGATAATTATCGATTGCATTCTCGACACTTCAAAAGAGGATGAGCCCCTTGCATTCAAGTTCAACTATTCTTTTCAGATTAAATTACAATATAAGATGCTTCTAAGGGGAAAAAAAAAAGAAGAGAATTTTCTAGGCTAGAAATGAAAGTAGGTTTGGCACTTATGATTAATAAACGAAAGCTTCTCAAAACTGAAAATGAATGTCCGTACTTAAGTACTCATAAATTGTTTATATAAAAGACTCTTATAAAATAAACAACAACAAAGCCTTGTCCCACTAAGTGGGGTCGGCTATATAAATCAAACGACGCCATTGTGCTCTGTCATGTATCATGTCTACAGAGAGACCGTTTATATGTAGATCTCGTTTGACCACCTCATGGATGGTCTTCTTAGGTCTTTCTCTGCCTTTCGCCCTTTGTCCATCTTCCATCTCATCCACCCTCCTGACTGGATGTTCTATCGGTCTTCTTCTCACATGTCCAAATCACCTGAGACGCGATTCAACCATCTTTTCCACAATAGGTGCTACTCCAACTCTCTCCCTTATATTTTCATTCCTTATTTTATCCAATCGCGTATGACCACTCATCCATCTCAACATCTTCATCTCTGCCACACTCAGCTTATGTTCGTGCTCCCCTTTAGCCGCCCAACACTCCGTACCATACAGCATAGCCGGTCTTATAGCGGTGCGATAGAATTTACCTTTAAGTTTTAAAGGCACTTTTTTGTCGCATATAAAACCAGATGCACTCCGCCATTTTGACCAACCTGCTTGGATCCTATGATTTACATC
>NC_029778.3:3741048-3743537 GCF_000817695.3 Arachis duranensis
TGGTGTAATCCTATACCAATAGGGAATTCCTCCGTCACACCACTTTGAGTCTTCACACTAGTTGTGGCCCCATCATACATGTCTTTAATTGCCTGAATATATGCGATCCTTACTCTCCTCTTTTCTAAAACCTTCCATAAGACCTCCTTTGGTACCCTATCATACGCTTTTTCTAAATCAATAAACACCATGTGTAGATCCCTTTTATTACTACGATACCTCTTCATCATCCTTCTTAATAGGTATATCGCTTCAGTGGTAGATCTGCCTGGCATAAATCCAAATTGGTTCTCTGTTACTTGTGTCTCTTTTCTCAACCTCCGTTCTATCACCTTTTCCCATAACTTCATAGTATGACTCATAAGCTTAATCCCTCTATAATTTCTGCAACTTTGTATATCCCCCTTATTCTTGTAGATAGGTACCAAGGTGCTCTTTCTCCATTCATCAGGCATCTTCTTTGACCTTAAAATCTCATTAAAAAGCTTGGTTAACCAGTTGATGCCTTTTCCTCCAAGACCCTTCCAAACCTCAATCGGGATATTATCAGGTCCTACTGCCCTGCCATTTTTCATCTGCTTTAGAGCCTCTTTTACCTCGAAGTCTCGAATCTTTCGATAGTAGTCAACGTTTTGATCTTCTTCCCTTGTGCATAATCGACCAAGGCTCGGAAAAGTCTTCTGTCCCTCATTAAATAACTCGTAGAAGTAGCTCTTCCACCTTTCATTAATCTTCTCCTTTTGAGCCAACACTTCTCAATCCTTATCCTTTATGCACTTAACCTGATCCAAATCTCTCGTTCTTCTTTCCCGACTCTTTGCAATTCTATATATACCTTTTTCTCCTTCTTTCGTGCCCAAAGACTGGTAGAGACCCTCATATGCTCTTGTTCTTACTTCACTTACAGCCACTTTTGTCTCTTTCTTAACCGCCTTATATTTTTCCCAGTTATCTGCATTGCGACATAAAGACCACTCTTTAAAGCATTCTCTTTTTATCTTTATCTTTTCTTGTATACTCGCATTCCACCACCAGGACTCCTTGTCTCTTGGTCCTATTCCTTTAGATTCACCAAAACTTTCTTTTGCTGTTCTTCTAATAACTTCTGCCATCTCCCTCCACATCTCTTCCGCGCTTTCATTCCCATCGCACTTTGCCTCTTCTCCTACCCGTCTTAAGAAGCTTCTTTGTTCCTCACTTTTCATCCGCCACCACCTCGTCCTTGGGTTCTTCGTATGATGTCTTTTCCTCAACTTTTGCTCAACGCGAAAATCCATGACGAGCACCCTATGTTGTGTTGTCAAACTCTCTCCCGGGATAATTTTACAGTTAATGCAAAATTTCCGGTCGACTCTCCTCAACAAGAAGAAGTCGATTTGAGAGCTTGTCATGCCACTCTTATAGGTTATAAGATGTTCGTCTCTCTTTTTAAAACATGTATTTGCGATGAGAAGATCAAAAGTTGAGGAAAAGTCCAAAATAGTTTTACCATCGGCATTGATCACCCCGAAACCATGGCCTCCGTGAATACTCCCATATCCAGTCACTTCTCTCCCAACATGGCCATTTAAATCTCCTCCTAAGAAAATCTTATCTCCCAAAGATATGCCTTGAACCAAACTCTCTAGATCCTCCCAAAACCTTATCTTGTGTTGTTCGTCCGAACCCACTTGCGGTGCATAGGCGCTAATCACATGGAAAGTACATCCCTCCACCACAAGTTTGATAGAGATGATCCGATCTCCCACTCTCTTGACATCAACTACGTCCTTCTTCCACTGCTTATCCACAATTATTCCAACTCCATTCCTATTCTTCACCTTTCCTGTATACCAAAGTTTGAAACCAGAAGAATCCAACTCCCTAGCCTTTGCACCAACCCATTTCGTTTCTTGTAGGCACATAATCTTAATTTTCCTCCTTGTCATGGTGTCCACCACCTCCATGGACTTTCCTGTTAGAGTGCCTATGTTCCATGTCCCAAATCTCAACATTTTGTCGCTTCGACCTTTACCTTTTCCTTTGTGAACTAGCTTATTTACCCTCGTCCGTTCACGAAAACGCGAGAACCCTTGCTCATTTAACACTACATCCGGGCACCGATGCAGCGGCTCTTGCTTTGACACCGTACTCGAGCCATACGGCGCGTTACTTCCGGGTAACGACCTAGCTTTAGCGCAATAATGTCTTTGATTCATGTCATGGGGGGTTCGGCTATATTTTTACGTTGGTTGCCGAAGACCTAACACAACCCTCCTCCTTTATCCGGGTTTGGGACCGGCTATGTACCGCAAGTGTAACATAGGCGGAGTTAAAAGACTCTTATAAAATAGGTTTCAAATATTTAACACCTGTGTCAAACTCAAACCTCTTATTATTTGTTCTTAACACGATCATGTTATATCATGGGAAAGTTTGATAGATATAAATACTACTTAAGGTCCCGTTTGAATAAAGAAATGTTATATGCATTGTTTTTTTTTTTTTTT
>NC_029778.3:3743614-3747130 GCF_000817695.3 Arachis duranensis
GAAACAAGGTAAAAAGTTTGTAAAAAAATTATAAAAATATATATGTAAATAAAAAATAATTGATGATAAGTGAAAAAAGATACAAACAAAAAATAAAAAATATACACAAATAATAATACAAACTTTATTTCTCATCATTTGAATATATCTTAAGATGATAAAATCAAGTTAAAATTACATAAGGAATAATCTTAAATTCTTTTTCTAGCAAGTATGAGTTGATACTTGATAGCTTTGGCTTGCATCATGAAACCTTCTCTACTTTTTAGGGTGTAGTTATTGTTCCTGTTCTAATTAATAGCAACAAATAATAATCCGATAATATTAAGGAGGCAAAAAAAAATAGTTAAAATTTATCTTATTTAAAATATTAAATAAAATAAATTTTGACTGTTTTTATTAATTTTTTTTTTGTTATTAAATATTTTTTATAATAATCAACCTATGGTAGCTAGTAATTAAGCTTTTTTACTTTCTTTACCCATTTACATTCAAAGTAATTAATTCACACATGGTGGTAAAACCATCACTTAGTTTATAATTAAGGTTAATTTCAAAGGTGTTTGTGTTCATCATGTCAATGTTCTGTCATAGTCATCAGGTTTTGGGATTTTGCTAGAAACTGACAACAATTTCTAATAATTATTAAAGGTGTTGATCCATAGAGCTAGCATGTCCATTTAAAACTCCTCTATTGTATATTCTCTTTAGCTGCCAAACAATTAATTACAGCTCAATAACTTGCCTTTTTAATTTGTTGCCACATTTATCCAAATTGGAATAATTCTAAACCCTGCTGGAAACAATTAAATGTTGCTTTCCATCCACATCCATTATTTCCTACTATATCAACATCTTTAGCAAATTTTTTAAAATAAATAAATAAAGCCATTATTATTACCACATATATTATGAACCATGGAATTCAGCAACTGGCCTATAATAATAATAATAATAATAATAATAATAATAATAATAATAATAATATCATTTTAAATATCACAAGTTACATTTATAATTCCGTATATATATAACATCTATAATAATTATATGTTTATTATAGATAAAATTATCTATTTATAATTATTTCTGCAAAAATCAATAAATAAAAAATATAAAAATTGAACTACTTTAGACTAAATTTTATCCTCTTCCATTTATTTTTAATTAAATTGTTGTAATCAATCCTCAAAATAGTGATCAAAAGTTATAACTATTAGTCTATTACAATGATAAAACTTCAATTTTTTTTAAATATAAATTTTTAATAAGCATCTAGCAAAGGAGACTATACCCCCCAAAAAATAGAGAAACCTGCTCTACCCCGTTGGCATCTCTAGCCATGAGCATGCCTTTTTAATCCCACATTCATAAAAATGCATGCTCTTCAATCTCTTAGACTCGGGATTTTATCTTTCCTACAATAGGATTTCAACTACCTACTATTAAGTGAAGTTTAGTGAATGAATTTAATTCTCTCATCCCTTTTAATATAGTTTTTGTATGTTGAGAAATTAAATTCATTCAAACATACCTAAGAAATCATCATGACGTCATCTTTTTGACTAGTCATTATTCATTAATTATTAGGGCCTACTCGCTTGTTTTGTATGCTGCAATTTTCCCCACTAATAACCATATAAAACTTTCTTTATTTCCTTCCTCATGATAATTTCAATTACCATCACTATCATCTTCACCTTCTTCAACAACTATGTGATGTGTGAAACCTTCTTCACCACATGCAATATTCTTTTAGTTTCTTTAATTTCTTTTTCTATTTATTAAAAACTATATAGATTTCCTCTTAATGTAGCACTCTTATATACTTGAGTTTAATATAAGATTACTTAATTAGACGATAATTTTATTTTATTAAAAATATAATTATTTTTGTGCATCTTTTTATCTGATAAGTAATATCAGAATTTTATGATCTAAAAATTTAAAATTCAATTTTTATTGCAAATAATTTATGCAAACCCAAAAAAAAAATTTATTGTCTAAAAAAATATGTTATATAACCATTCATATATTTTTCTTATCAGTTTAGATAATTTTTTTTATAAAAAGTAATATTATGACTACTGCTTTGAATTTTAACATAATTTCATGTTCAAAAGACCTAAATCAAGGCCTCTAATATAGCATAGCTTCCTTGATTTTCATTTTTAATTAATTAAGTTAGCATTAAATTCCTCCCCAAACCATATCACAAGACAAGACATGTTCATATATATGCTAAATCCTTTAGAGACAATTATAAAGATAGAGGCTCATTAATAATTATAAATATGGTAGCTTGTTTGATAATGGAAGCATATTCAATCTGATCTTCAAATATTGTCATGTGATTTAATTGCTATATGTTGCTAAAATAAAAAGAAGAATAAAAAAAATAATATAACAGTTCCTTAATGAAGGAAAAAAAAATGTCACAATGAGTGTAACCCTGAAAATAAAAATACGAAATATGGAATCATCAATGAGAAAAATAAAATGAATTTAAATAGTTTTATTATTGTTTAATAACTTAATTTATATGTCATTTTTAATGTATTTTATAATAAAATTATATTTTTAATGTAGCTCTTTTATTTCAAATTCTATAAGTAACGTGAAATATTTTACGTTGAGCAATAATTTTTTATTAAAATCAACCGACCTTGTATTTTATTTTTGTTTAAAAGTAAAACTACATATGCAATGAGTTAACTCAGCTCGTGAAAGACTCAGAATGAAAGTTGGCATTCATGTCTTTAGCATAGGAAAGGGCCCTACACTTGTTAATCACTACTTTATCCTCTGATTAACTAATCTAACGTGTTCACTAATTAATAATTAATTAAAGCCATGCATTGAAGGAATGATTCCATTATTGGGTGAAAATTTTGAACATGGAATCAAATCGGTGAATAGGGATAACAAATGGGGTAAGTTTCTCTACTACCTATGATAAATGTTTGGGGCAAATATTTGTTAAAAAAAATTAGCTAAAAATAATGAAAACTTATTTTATTAATAAATATTAAATAAGTCAATAGAATAAATTTTAATTTTTATTTGTTTTTCAAACATTACCAAAAATAAAATATACGTGAATAATAAGACAGATAATAGAATAAATCATTAATATTTAAAGTGAGTGTAAATATTAAAATACTCATCCTGATTTATCTTATTGTTATCTCTATTATAAGAATTTAATTTTATGTATTCTTAATGTAACAAACAATTAATTGTATATTCTTGTATCTTTTCAAATTTATCAATACATTAAAACTAAATTCGTTTAATTAAATCTATAACAATGCTTACATATTTTAGAGTATATATAATTAGTATATGTCTTTTTTAGATATTTATGACTATTGGATTCTTTTAATATAATTAAACATAACTTATATATAAATAAAAATTAGTGGTTATAAATTTAAATAAAGTAATTTAAGTTGTAATTGTACCAAAATGATTGGTAGCACCAAAGTGAAAGTTTTAATTAGTTCTGATCATAAT
>NC_029778.3:3747156-3751383 GCF_000817695.3 Arachis duranensis
GCACCTTTAAATTAGACCCATAACTAATTACTGGGTTTTTTTTTTTTTTTCTGAGAGTGAAACCTATAATTTTTTACCTAGTTTATGTACTGTTATGTTGCATATAATAATTGATGATGTACCTGCGATCAAGGAAAAATAAAATTGTCTTAGGAGAAAATTATGATTGTATACACCCAAATTATGAACACCATGATTACAGGTAGGTATGAAGGAATAATTGCACTTAGCAATGGGTTATTGTCAAGTTAAACCATTTTCCATATTTGAAGAATGTGGTCCTAAAAGAAAGAAACTTGAAGGACTTAAATTTCCATTTTTGATGGTAGGCCACATAGGGTTTGAAGTAGTATATAGCCTTAATGATAGCATTAAACTTTGTTTCAGAACAGATAACATTGCCAAATTCTGCATTTATGGTTCAACAAAAATGGTAGGATCGGAGGAGAGAAACATCCATGTACCTTCGAGTATGAAATGCATTTCTTAAGAATATTTGGAAATCAAAATTGACAATTCATGTAACTTAATCATATATGAATTTGTTCAATTTAAGTGTTAGAAAAAAATAATACATGTATACTAATTAGTTACNATGTAGTATGATTAGAACAAAAATCATACCAAAATTTTAAAATTGTAAAATATATATTGATACATTAAGAATAAATAACCATTTGTACTTATGAAAGATAAAAACATTAATATATGTATTCACATTCACTAAATCAAAATTAAATTTGTATCCACGCAAGATGTTTTTTGTGTGACAAAAATACATTATCTTTAGAAGATTAGAATGTCACGTAAAGTATTTTTGTCACATATAAAATATGTTACGTAAATACAAATTTAATTTTAATCTAATATAAATACATATATAAATATTTTTATCTTTTATAAATATAAATGGTCATTTATTCAATATATTAAATAGGAAAGATCCTCTATAAAGGAAAAGTAATTATCTTATTGAATTTGTGGTCCTGGCTAACTAACCTTGGGTTTTTACATTATTGAACCTAAAAGTATATCATTGTCTATCAACAAAAATTGGGTACAATGATAATATAACTAATCTAGCAGTATTATTCATTAGATGAGAATAAATTAATATTTAAAAGGATTTAATTTTTATGTATGATTGTTATATTGGTGTAAATATTTATTTATATATTATTATATTAATAAAAATAATTAATATTTATTTGAATCACTAATTAATTAAACAAAAAATAGTTTAGATTAGATAATCTATATAATACTATAATATAAAGACATCACTATTAATAAACATCAAAGTTAAACTCTATTCAAAATCTTAAAAGAAGCCGCGCCTATGCTATGTCAAAAAAAATTGAAAGGAATGGCTATATGGAACAAACGATATTATATTGAGTTATATTATGTATTATATTTATATAAAGATTGTTTTTATGTAGATCTCGTTTGATCATTTTATGGATGATCTTTTTAGGTCTTTTTTTATCTTAGCTTTTATTCTTTGTTCATCTTCCATCTCATCTATCCTCTTGATTGGGTGCTCTGTCGATCTTTTTCTCACATGTCTAAACTACTTAAAATACGATTCTACCATCTTTTTCACAATAGATGCTAATCCAACTCTCTCTCTCTCTCTCTCTCTCTCTCTCTTTCTCTCTCTCTCTCTCTATCTCTCTCTCTCTTATATCTTCGTTCCTTATTATATCCAATCGAATATGACCACTTATCTATCTCAACATTTTTATCTCTGTCACACTTAATTTATGTCTATGCTCCTCTTTGGCCGGCCTACACTTTGTACCATAAAACATAGCCGATCTGATAGTAGTACGATAGAATTTATTTTTAAGTTTTAAAGACACTTTTTGTCACATATAAAAATCAGATGCACTCCGCCATTTTGACCAACCTACTTGGATAATATGGTTACATCCTGTTCAATCTTTTCATTATTCTGTATATTGCACTTAAGATACTTAAAATTTTTAACTTTTCTTAGGATGTCTTCTCCAATCTTCACCTCTGTATTATGGTTTTCTCTTCGACAGTCGAACTTACATTTCATATATTCCTTCTTGCTACGACTTATGCGCAGACCATACACTTCTAGAGCTTCTCTTCATAAATTCAACTTCTTATTTAGGTCTTTCATTGACTCTCCCATAAGGACAATATCATCAGCAAAAAGTATGCACCGTGATACAGGCTCTTGGATATGCTCTGTGAGTACTTCCAAGACTAATGTGAATAGATATGGACCTAAGGATGATCTCTGGTGTAATCCTATACCAATAGAAAATTTTTCTGTCACACCACCTTAAATCTTCACACTAATTGTAACCCCATCATATATGTCTTTAATTGCACGAATATATACGTTCCTTACTCTCTTTCTTTCCAAAACTTTCCATAAGCCCTCCCTTGGCACTCGTACGCTTTTTCCAAATCAATAAACACCATATGTAGATCCATTTTATTACTACGATACCTCTCCATCATCCTTCTTAACAGGTAAGCTTCAGTAGTGGATTTGTCTGGCTTAAAACTAAATTGGTTCTCTGTTACTTGTGTCTCTTATCTCAACCTCCGTTCTATCACCCTTTTTCCATAACTTCATGGTATGGCTCATGAGATTGATCTCTCTATAATTTCCACAATTCTATATATCCCCCTTTTTCTTATAGGTACCAAAGTTTCACTTATCTGACATCTTCTCTGATCTTAAAATCTCATTAAAAAGTTTGGTTAACTAACTGATGCCTTTCTCTCCAAGGCTCTTCTAAACTTCAATCTGAATATTATCGGGTCTTACTACCCTATCATTTTTCATCCGCTTTAGAGTCTCTTTTATAACACCCTCACTATCAGAATGTCACACTTCCGACTGTGCCACTCTAATAGCAATAGGTATTACGATGACTTCATATACTTAATAGTAAAATATGAGGTTTTAACTCGAACCGTATTGCGGTTTTCTTTAAAAAAACAGGAATACTTTTTAATTGAAAACAAATAAGCATATACATATATACATAACTTATTACATAAGTAGCTTATACCTTTCATCCAGGTGGTGTTACAGTTCTCAACCCGAAACAAGCAGCAACAGAACTCAACTCTTGCATCTTATTCAGAGTCTCAAACTCTTATTCAAAATAAGTGGATAACACCACTGCATCTTACCCGATAACATATCACAATCAAATTCAATTTTATTTTCAAATCATTCTCAATATCATTTAATTCATTAAAAAACAATATTTTAAAATCAAACCTCATCATCGTTCAAATTCAATCATTATCATTCCTCATTATCATACTCATCATCATCACATCTCCTATTCTATTCATCAATAATTCAAACTCAAAACATAATTCATTCTTTTCCAAATAAATCAAACTCAAAACGTAATCCTTTTCAAACGAAACCTCCAATTTTTATAAAAATTTCGATAGCATCCCCTCTAAAACTTGGACATTGCCACCCTTCAAGGATCCCAACCAAACCATTCCTCAAACCCTTTTAAAATCATTTTCAAAATCAGACCAATTCTATTATTTCAAACCATTTTCAATTCTCAAATATCATTTCTGATAAATCAACAAAATAAATTCCAATGCCGATTCTTTTTTAATATCAAATTAACTCCAAAACCAAAAAACTACTTTTTATGATAATCAATCAAATCAACTTTTCAAATTCATTTTTATCAGCCACCACACACTACTCAAGCAATGCATAATTCAATCCAATAAACAACCCCATCCATAAGACTCACATAATCACAAAAATATGTTTTTCATATCAATATCTATTTATAACAATTCTATAATATAAAATAAATTTAAAGAAAACTCCTACCTCAATCGCAACTTAACTACGCGACAAAACCCGTAAAATTCTGATTTCGCAGCGGCGGCGTCAAATCCGACCATCCACGCAGCAACAACAGCTTATCAAACATAGCATGTAAGAACTGAGGCTCAACCCTGATATATTAATGTTGCATAAAACCAAATAACTTATAACAAAATAATAACAATAAGAGTTTCGAGATAAGAGCGACTTACGGAACTCAGAGGAGGACCAAAGAACAGAGCAGCTTCCTTCTTTCCATCGCCTTCTGCTTCTTCGACGACAACTTCTCCATCGGTGAGCACGAACGATGGTGACACAGCTGGAGGCGCGAATGGCGATGACGACGGCTGGACGCGACCCTCCCT
>NC_029778.3:3751465-3755484 GCF_000817695.3 Arachis duranensis
CTCTCGTGCGGTTCTGCTCTCCCAGCGGTGACGATTGAGTTTGACGGCAAAGCAGCGACTTCCTCTCCTAGTCATGGTTTTGGGTTCGGTAGCAATGTGTTCTTCGACAGCAACGACATGAACTTTCTCTATCTCCCCTCGCGTCGCATCGTTCTCTTCTCCGAGCAACAGTGTTGACGACAACGACAAACGGGCTAAACGGTGGTGGCACGATGACGAGTTCGATAGTGGTGCTGTGGACAAGCCTTCCTCCTATAGTCACCCTTCTTCCCGTTCTCTCTCACTCTTCCCTTTTCTCTTTTTCCTTTCTTTCTCTGGTTTTTCTCTTTTGAAGTATGCTAAATGTTGGGTTTGTTTTTTGTGTGTGTGTTGAGGAAGAAGGGAAAGGGGAAATAGCCGCTAGAGTTAGAATAAAATTAGGGTTTTGATAATTTTAATAAAATTGGGACATAAAGTATTAATTTAAAATCTAATTTGATCCCTTAAAATTATTTTAAAAATATTATTTAATTACCAATTTGCTAATTAGCTTTTAATCAAATATTCTTATTTAAAATTAGAGATAATATAATTTATTTTTTTTATAAAATTAAAGTATTAAATCCTAAAATTTCAATTATTTAAACTAAATCATATAAAATTCTTATTCTTTTAAAACTATTAAAATTTATAATTTAAATATAGAAAATTATTCAATAATTATAAAATTAAGTAGAATTTCTAATTTAATTATCAAAATTTGACTTATTTACTTTTAATAAAATAATTTCTGAAAATAAAGTCTTTAATGAATAAGAAAATTGAAATTAGCTCATAATAAGATTTTTTAAAAAATTCCGAGTCTTACATCTTTTACCTCGAGGTCTCAAATAATCCTTCGATAGTAGTCAAAGTTTTGATCTTCTTCCCTCGTGCATAATCGATCAAGACTCGAAAGAGTCTTCTGTCATTCATTAAATAACTCGTAGAAGTAGCTCTTCTTCTACCTTTTATTAATCTTCTCATCTTGAGCCAAAATCTCTCCATCTTTATTCTTTATGCACTTAACATGTTTCAAGTCTCTTGTTCTCTTTTCACGGCTCTTTGCGATTCTATATATACCTTTTTCTCCTTCCTTCATGCCTAAAGACTGGTAGAGACCCTCATATGCTCTTATTCTTGCTTTTCTTATTACAGCCATTTTTGTCTCTTTCTGAACCGCCTTATATTTTTCATAATTATCTGTATTGTGGAACAAAGACCACTCTTTAAAGCACTCTCTTTTTGCCTTTATCTTTTATTGTACACTCGCATTCCACCACCAGAACTCCTTGTCTCTTGGTCCTATCCCTCTAGATTCACAAAAACTTTCTTTTGCTGTTCTTCTAATAACTTTCTGTCATCTCTGTTCACATCTCCTCCTCGCTTCCATCCCCTTCCCTCTTTGCCCCTTCTCCTACCCGTCATAGAAAGCTTCTTTGTTCCAAACCTTTTATCCGCCACCACCTCATTCTTGGATTTTTCGTATGATGTATTTTTCTCAACTTTTACTCAACACGAAAATCTATGACGAACATCCTATGTTGTGTTGTTAAAATCTCTCCCGAAATAGTTTTACACTTAATGCAAAATTTTCAGTCGACTCTCCTTAACAAGAAGAAGTCGATTTGAGAGCTTGTCATATCACTCCTCTTGGTTATAAGATGTTCGTCTCTCTTTTTAAAACATGTATTTGCAATGAAAATATCAAAGATTGAGAAAAAGTTCAAAATAGTTTTACCCTCGGTATTAACCACCCCGAAACCATGGCTTCCGTGAATACTTCCATACCCAATTGCTTCTCTTCCAACATGGCCATTTAAATCTCCTCATAAGAAAATCTTATTTTTCGAAGGTATGTCTTGGACCAAACTCTCTAGATCCTCCCAAAATCTTATCTTGTATTGCTCGTCCGAACCCACTTGTGGTGCATAGGCGCTAATCACGTGAAAAAATACATCCTTCCACCACAAGTTTGATAGAGATGATCCGATCACTCACCTTCTTGATATCCACTACGTTCTTCTTCCACTGCTTATCCACGATAATACTTACCCCATTCATATTCTTCACATTTCCTGTATATCAAAGTTTGAAATCAAAGATATCCAACTCCCTAGATTTTGTGTCGACCTATTTTGTTTCTTATAGGCACATGATATTAATCTTCCTCCGTGTCATGGTATCCACTAACTCCATGAATTTTTCTGTTAGAGTGTCTATATTCGATGTCCCAAATCTCAATCTTCTGTTGCTCCGACTTTTATCTTTACCTTTTTCTTTGTGAACTAACTTATTTATCCTCGTCCGTTCACAAAAACGCAATAAATATTTCTCATTTAACACTACACTCGAGCACTGATGATGCAGTGACTCTTACTCATTTGACATTGTACGTACGCGAGTTATACAGTGCATTGCTTTCGGGCAACAACCTAGGTTTAGTGCAATAACATCTTTGATCTATGTCATAAAAATTCGACTAAATTTTTATATTAGCTGTCGAAAACCTAACATAACCTTTCTCCTTTATCCATATTTGGAATTGGATATGTACTGCAAATATAACATAAGCAGAGTTAAACTAACAAGCTAATTCAAAGATAACTTAAAAAGGTTAAAAAAAATTTGCATAAAAAATTTAAGAGAATATTATTTATACGCCAAATATTATTGACACCCATATAAAAATTAATTGTGTATTTAAGTTAATTTTTAATTAATAAAATAAAAAATATGTGTATAATTATTAAAAAATATTAAAACAGTATTTATTATAAGGAGTATATATGTTGCTGGATTGAAATTTTAATATCCTAAATATTTAAATCCTAACGAATTGTTGTCCTTGTTTAATCAATTATATATTATTCTCGCAATAATTAATATATATATCCATCATGCTGGTCCACATCTTTAAGCTAATTTTTATCATAGAAGAATCCAATGAATCATTTGATGTAGAACTTACAACTATCATATCATGGGTCATCAGAAAAATATATATATTAAACTTCTTTAGAACAAGCATTTTAGATTTGTTGCCTTCTTTTTCCTTGAGATACTTAACTTGTAGAAGTCTTATCATATATATGGAAGTGAACCATGCATGACCCTTTATCCATCATATGCCCAACATTATGCTTAGGGTATTTGAAGTCATGAAATGAAATTAAAAAAACTACACTCTTTTATTTTAATTTTCTTTTCTTTTTCTTCCCACATTTGACTCTCAATTAATGTTCTCTATTTGGTGACATAATAATGCATTATCTGAAACACAAAAATTCTTTTACCATGATTGTACTAAATTTCTTCATCAGTGAATCATGCAATTTCCTAAATATAGGGCCGTTTAGAGACAAACATTGACAAGACGTATAAGAGTTTCATCTTTAAAAAAAAAAAATTATAGAACTGAGTCAGTAGTACGATATATCATTCATCAACTCTTGCTTTAGTAACATAGATAATTAAATTTCGTTATATAAGCAAAGACAACTTGACAATATTCTTTGTCCGTTTGGACCTATAATTATCCCTTTAATTTAAATGTAAATATGCATACTGTCGCTTATTATTTTTTATGTAAGAGAGAGAGGTGTATAACAAGAAGCTGTGAGAAGAAGTGTGTTTCATACTAGTATGGGATATATAAATCGGAAGCACCGATTTGTTTGTATTATTTTCTTTTTTAAATAAATAATCACAAATCAGACGATCCGATTTGTGATTTTAAAAATAAAAAAAATTTTAATATTAAAATCGGATTGTCTGTTTTTTATTTTAAAAAATAAAAAAATAAAAAATATAAATCAGATCTTCCGATTTATAGTTTATTTTTTTCTTCAAACAAATTGGACCCTCTAATTTTTAGTTTATTTTTTTATTTAAACAAATCGGACCGTCCGATTTGAATAAAACACCATATAAAAAAACACATAATCTTTCAATAACAATGTATTACACATATATTTAATTAATATAAAAAACAATTAGCC
>NC_029778.3:3755514-3756623 GCF_000817695.3 Arachis duranensis
TTATAGTGGGAAATATTTATTATATTAATTATTCATGTATTTATTATTATTACTTTTATTTTAGTGAATCAAAAAGCAGATTCTTTTCCAAAAAATAAAGAGAAAAGTTCAACTACTATATACCATAAAGTAATAATTTAAGAGTTAAATTTAACACTTAATTAGCCTTAAACACTAATTAAACTTGTTGATGCCTTTGAGTCATTCCATTATTGAATTTAAGAGCATCCTAATAAATTTTGTGTTGAAAAAGTTTGCAAGTCACACTAGTTGATTTAATTTGTCAGAGCAATAAACCATTTTTCCCGCAACTTATATTATTTGCTTATGCTGATTATTGCATCAACCTTCTATTTTTATGCAAATATCGATATTCGGATCCATAGGGATCGAGTTATGGGGTCACACCACCATTCATTATTGTGGTCCCAAGATTTCAACACCCTTTATTTTATGTCAAACACTGCTTTATAATGGTAATTAAATTAATTAATTTAAAGATTAACCAAAGTAATGGAAATCAATTAAGTACGGAAAAGGAAACAAATAGTAATGTTGCAACTGGAAATATCTGACTCATCACTTTCCCATTACTGCAAAAGACAATTTAACTCTAACCATTGAGAAAGTTGAATTTTATGATCAAGACATCACATGGGAATTGAAGCCCATACTTGACAAATATTAATCAAGTATAACATCTAGCTAGTACCATCATAACTAAATTTTATTATAATAAATTAAAATTAATATATATGATCATTTTGGTTGAAATAAGTATATTTTCTTTTTAACTAAGTTAGGTTAGTCGAATAGTTAACTCACTCGTCTGATTAATCAAATATTAAAAGTTCGAATTTTATTTTTTTATGCAATATTTCACTAGCAAACGATAAATTATTAGATAAAATTCAAATCGACAATGAATTAATCATTATTATGTCAGACGGAAAAATATCGTAAAAAGCAAAAAATATACTTTTTTTTTTACTCCAATAATAACTAAGTAGTTAGATTTTCTTATTCGCAAAACTCTATTAACACAACAACATGCTTAAAATAAGAACAAAATTAGGTCTAATTTTAAGTTACTTAAATTTAGGTTAAGA
>NC_029778.3:3756654-3757841 GCF_000817695.3 Arachis duranensis
CATAATATATTATGTTGACTAATTAATTATTAATATTTAAAAATATAAATTAAAAATATAAATTAAAAATATATTATTAAATTACTAAAATAAAAAAATAGATTAATAACTAAAAATGTTAGAAAAAACAACAATATTCTACTAGCGCTTCAACTTTTCTCTTTGGGTTAATAACAGGCATGTTTATATTCTAATACTTGTGTATCTAATTAGATAACCAACCTTTTTATCAGAAATAATCAATAAAAAGCTCAAAAATATTTTATTCTTAGCTAATAGAAGGAATAGAAATTAAAGAAAGAGAAAAGAAAGAAAGAAAAAATTAATTGAATACTACTAATTGAAAAAAAAAAATTGGTTCCTAATAAATTTGTTTTAACTCTATGTAAATATATATAATAGTAACATACATCTCCACATTTCCTTAAAGTTGAGGTTAAAAAATAAGTGTACCTATAGATCCATACTCACCTGCCACTTCTTTTGTGTCCGAGTGTCTCTCTCATTCTTTTCCCTTTTTTCTTTAATTATTATTTTTATTTCTTTCTTCCTTTATCTTTTGAAGACACACGGTAAAATTAGAAACAATTAGAAAACTAAATTTTAATTAGTTAATATTAACTAATTTTTTTATTGTAAAATTATTTTTTGATCTTATTTGTTAAGTCTTGAGGTTTAGAATTATGATTTAAAAATTTGAATTTTAAAATAAATAAATTTAAACAATTAATTAATATTAACTAAAAAAAATATTTTTTTACTTGAGCTCAAAAGATTAATATTCCCAAAACAAATAGAAGTTACAACAATCAATTTTCGCTCTTAATAATACTAATTCATGTAATTTGACCATAATGGAGTTATACATCGAAACTGCAATGAACTGTAATAAACTCAAGTTCAAACTATAACTAAAGACAGGAGTTTACATTTGATAACACAACTTTCAAAGTTACTGCAATAGCAACTGCAACTACAACTACTGCTATATAAGGCTATAAATATTAGAAGATCAATAAAATTTATTATTTTTTTATCTAGAATTAATTAATAATATTTAAAAATATAGATTAAAAATATATTATACAAAACAAAAAATATTAAATTGATGATTAAAAATATTGACAAAAAATAATAAAATTTTCTGATCTTTGAACATTTTTATATAAAATATTTTATTCTCTAAA
>NC_029778.3:3758055-3778405 GCF_000817695.3 Arachis duranensis
TAATACTGATTATTTAAAAATTAATCTTTTATTTTTATTTTTAAATGAAAATTTAGATAGTATTTTTTTTTTTAAATAACTATGAGCTGCTTGAGAAAGAGTGGATGAGGTGGTGGAAGGAGGAAGAAAAAAACCTAGCTATATCAAATTATCAACTGAGCATTGTAGAGAAAAACAAAGTTAAGATTTGTAATTTGTATAATAAAACTCCAAAAATAAAAGAATCCAAAAGACTCTTTCCACTTATATTATGTCCCCCTCAATTTCTCCTTCTAATTATTGTCTCAATCAACTATTTCACATACATACATACATAAAGAAATGGACGGCTATTATTATTAGTCTATAATGCATGAATACTGAGATAGATACAGAACATACAATACAAAATATATAAATACGCGAATTTAAAATTGTTATAAGACATGAAGATATGACATATATATAAAATATAAAATATTTTTTGGATAAATTATAGTAATATTTAAGTATTTTATTAATATTAAAATATAAATTAATTTTTAATTATTTTTAATATTTTTTAATTATATAAAATATTTAAAATATTTTTTGTTTTAATAATTAATAATATATACTATTTCTAAACTCATGTAAAAAATAGATGTTAAGAATAAAGCTACATATACGCTGACACATGATAATATATATTTAGATATGTCCAAACTTATTCGAAAAAAATTTATTTTTTATTAAAACAGAATTGGACACAAAAAAATACATGTGGAACAAGTGTCAATAAATATTGTATCCAAAATATGTCTGACACGCGAACACAACAAATTAAATCAGAGAAGTTTCTGTGTTTTGTTGCGCTTTCATACTTCAATATCAACCTTATTAGCTAGCTTCCTCATTCACCCTTCTCTCTCTTAATTTCTCTCTCAAAAACACAAGTGAAAGTAATTGGTTAATGGTTGGAAGGTCTATTTTTCTAGCTATAATCCAACTCAACTTCCATAATCTGCAAAACTTTCACCTGAGTTTTGTGTTACACCAAACAACTTGAAATAGGGTTTTCATTCCCAAAGGTGTTCATTCTTTCTTTTATTCATCACTTGTTTAATTTTATCATAATTTTCTATTCTATGCTAATGGATAGTATTTTTTTCCTTGTTTGGTTTTTTAATTTTTGCTAATAGTGAAATGATTAATTAATAAATAAATAACTAATACCTTAATTTTTTTTTTATAGTCTCAGCAGAATCAAGGGACCATGGAACTTCCAAATCAAGCACCGGAAGAAGGATCCTCACAACATCATCAGAAGAAGATGGGAAGAGGCAAGATTGAGATCAAGAGGATTGAAAACACTACCAACCGCCAAGTCACGTTCTGTAAGCGCCGCAACGGCTTGCTCAAGAAAGCTTATGAGCTCTCCGTCCTCTGTGACGCCGAGGTCGCCCTCGTCGTCTTCTCCAGCCGCGGCCGCCTCTACGAGTACGCCAACAACAGGTTCATTCAAATTAAATTCTTTTCTAATAAAAATTTTTTTCTCTTTTTGTGTAGTTTTTCTTTTTCTTGAAAATAAGTTGCAAATCTGTGTAATTAATAACTGAGAAGAAAATAATGAAATAATGTATATAGAAGGTGCAACACACACACTTGAAGTAGTTGATTATATGATAAAAGATGATGATGATGAAGTAAGAAGAATCAGATCTATTCACAAATAATTAGGGTACACACAGATTCTTTCAGTTCTGGAATTTTAGCTTCTCTTGTGCAACATTCTCTTCTCTCTTTCTCTCTCTACACATGTCAGATACCAAAGTTCAAAAAGGTTTTCTTTTTCCAGTACAAATCTGTAAATAATGCACTTCTTCTTCTTCTTCTCATCTTCTTCACTCTTCCTTCTCTCTATATGCTTTAATTAATTAATTAATTAGTGTTTGCATGTCAGATCCGCAATTTAGAGTTAGGGTTTCACTTTTCACTTTTCCGCACAAGACAAAAATCAGGATTTTATTTTATTCCGACTAAATCACCAAATTTTGTACTAAGAATTCAACTAACTTGACCTAACTAGACCCAACTACCTGTGAAAGGAGCAACATTTAGGGTTCTTTAGTGATTTTTTTTTCACTATTATTATTCATATTAGGGTTTCATGCTCAAATATGGTTACTGATTTTTTTCTTCTCTTGCAGCATTAATTCATAACCAATAAATAAGTTGTGACTTTAGGGTTATGGAAATTTCATGTGATTCCTCACTTTCTTGGATTTTTGTCCTTGCATATAGTGGAGGAATCATCATGGTTGCGGTTAGGGTTTATGGCAATTATCAATGCCCATACCTCACTGTCTCCACAAAAGAAATTTCAGGTGAATAAAGAGTTTTGAAAAACATTATCCAAACTAATTAATTTAATTCTTCACAGAGTGTATTAAATAAAACAAAAGAATACGGATTATTAATTATTATTAAATTGAAACATTAATTAATAAGAAAGAGCTAAAAGCAAAACCATGATATAAGAATGGATAAAAGCAAATCACTTCTCTCTCTTGATTGCTTTCATTTTTCTGGAAATATATTAAAGCTTCCTCATATTCCTGACGTCAATTTTTTACCTACTCTCAATTATGTAGTTTTGGACGTTTCAACAAAACACAAAGAATTTTTTTTAAAAAAAAAAGTTACACAGTTATAATAAGTTATTACTCTTACACATTTTTATTTTTAATATTTGATTAACAATGATGTTTTTTTTTTTAATTGTGATCTATTGTGATATTTTTTTAAAATGTGGGATGATTTAATTTATAGAGTATAAATTAGACCGTCTAATTTTTAAGAAATACAGAAATCAAACCATCCAATTTTTAAATACAAAAATTACCACGTTAAGACATAACACTCATCCTACTTCCATATTCAAATTTTTTAGCCTGTTACACTTGTTTCACCAATTTGTGTCGGAGAGTAAAAAATATTTAGAGAGGGTAAACAAGAAGGGTAATAGGAGATTAATTTTTAAAATGATTTATTATGTGTTTATTGAGATAGCATGCACTTCTTTTTACTTCTTTCTCTCTTCTGATGAGTGCTACTGACACTGATTCTTTAGAAGGAAAAATACATACAACATGAGAGCAGAATATTGAAAGCGAAAGAATTTAATCAATTTTTTTTCCTATAAATAGAGTGTGATTACAGTGTTATATATTTATAATACTGAAATACCCTTAAATTTATTTATTAGTAGTAGTGTTGTACTTTTTTTCAATTAGTTCTTTTAAGTTTTTGTTTATAAAGGTCATTCTTTTTACCTATATATACAATTTTTTTTTCTTTTTAAACCCTTCAAATATTATTTCATAAAAATAATACTAGCTAGGTGATTATTCAGATAAAATACCTTCTTTACATAATTAAAAAATATTAAATAATTTAATAAATGTGATTAAATTATTTAATATAACATATGTCATCATCATATTAGTTATTATTTTTATAGTATTCCAAGTACAAAAAAAAAGTAAAATAGTATTATATTATATTAGACTTGCAGGATTTGAATAGAAGTACTTACTAGTTTTACTAATAACTACTAAGTATATTAAATATATAAATACGTACTTTGAGTCAATGGCATTGTCGAATCTTATGTTCCAGCGTGGCAGGGACAACCAATCAGAATCTCGAGAATATTAAGGTTGAGTCACAATAAGTTGTAGTAGCATTAGCATCTTCCTACTTGTCGTCATCTTAGTTATGCTACCTGCTAGATGCTATATAATTATTAATTAATAAAAAATAATAATGTTCATTATCAACTTTGTTGGCTTCAATTATAATTTCAGCTCTTTTAAAGTTCAATATTATATTGTTTATTATTATTACTAATTGATCTCTGATAATTAATAACTAATATTGATTTATATATAGCTAGTTTGTCACAACTTTATAACATCACATTACCCTTTAATTTTTTATGATTGTATAATTATTTGCAGTGTTAGAGGAACTATCGAAAGGTATAAGAAAGCAAGTGCTGCTTCCTCAAACACAGAATCTGTATCTGAAGCTAATACACAGGTAAATTATATTATTAATTATAATATAATGATGTTATATATGTACGGGAATATAGAAAATTAAGTTTTGGTTAATTAATATTAGCTAAATTTTCTTTTAAGTTCATAATTTAGGATTTAAATTTAAAGATTTATAATTTAAAGTCTAAACAATATAATAAAAAAAAACTGAAAAAAAAATTGAACACATGATATAAAAAAAATGCACATTATTATTAGTTTTGAAATATAGAAGTCCATCCTTCTTAATGGGGCTCAAGGACTAGGTAGGTCATCTTTTTTTTAATCACTATTCGTTTAAGTTAGTGATTTATATTTTATATTCTTAGGACTTTATTTTGTTATATATATACTTAATATTGTTTATAAATATCATTAGTTTTATCAGCAAGAATCGTCCAAACTAAGAAGACAGATTCGTGATATTCAAAATCTAAATAGGTGAGTTTTATTTCTTTGTTCTTTTATGAAAACTAACTAATTCAATTCTATATTAATGTATGCATCCATATTATTAATTAATAACTAATGATGTTGAATTTGTTTTGATTTGCAGGCACATCCTTGGTGAAGCTCTTAGCTCCCTGAGCCTCAAGGAACTAAAGAACCTTGAGAGTAGATTGGAGAAAGGTTTAAGCAGAGTTCGATCTAGAAAGGTATAGATATTAAATATAATTAACTAATGATCACAATTAATTTAGGCCATTGTGATACATAATATCTGTTTTGTTAAAGAACTTGCTAATAATTAACAAGTACAATCAATTTGAATTTATCGAATAGTTAAATCAGTTGTCTGTTTGTGTAAGCATGGAGAGTTTTAATTTCGTTTTATATATGTCTCAATTTATTAGTTAATATCAAACTCTTAAATAAGGTGAAAATTTAAATTCAGTCGATTTCAGTAAAGTTGATATCTAAGAACTGTTAGATAAAAAATTTAATCAAATAAATTAAATCATCTAATAGTTCTCATATATTAACTTCACGTGAAGTCGACTATACCTGGATTTTCATCCTTAAATAAAGTTTAAATTTATAGCAAATTAGTTTTTGATCTATCGAATTAGAAATAAGGTAAAAAATAAAAAAAATAATTAATAAATACTTTAATTTGAATTGTTACATGTGGTTTAATTTGCCTATTCCTTTAACATTATTGTCCTTGTTCCAAATCCAAGTTGTTGATTTGTTTTTGATCCATGGTCTGACGTACGCATTCAAATTCTTGCTTGCAGCATGAAACGTTGTTTGCTGATGTGGAGTTCATGCAAAAGCGGGTACTTCTCATCAATAATACCATTCCCTAATAAAGATCTTATTATAATTATTAATTCATTGTTTTTCCCTAAAGCTTAATAATTTACTATATTATGCGGACTAACTAAAAATTGGTTTAGTTAACATACAAAGCTATTAGTATTATTTACTACTATAATTGAAATTAAAAATAAAGATGAATCTACAAAAAATAAACTCTTGTGCAAATAGTTATATAAAAAAATATTATGTACACCTTAAAAATTAATTAATATATATTTATATATAAATCCATTAATGTGCTATATTTTATGAAAGATTAATTTAATGATTGATTTTTTGTGCGTACATAATATAATATATAGTTTATACTTATACATGTGCAGGAAATTGAGCTGCAAAACCATAACAATTATCTGCGAGCTAAGGTCTGTTTGTTTGACTTTTCTTTCTTCCGTCCATACATGAAATTAATTAATCATATGTGTCTTCAATTAATTAATTAATTAATTAATTAATTAATATTATATATGCAGATAGCTGAACATGAGAGAGCACAGCAGCAACAACAACAGGAACAAGAGCAGCAGAATTTGATGCATGGGAACATGTGTGAAGATCAGTCCACCATAGCGTCACAAACATATGACAGGAATTTCTTCCCAGTAAATCTCTTAGATTCCAATAATCATCAATATTCACGCCAAGATCACACTGCACTCCAGCTTGTGTAAGCACATTTAATTACTACTTAAATTATTCATATCCCTATCTAGCTACCTACTTAATTCTTAGTTGAATCAAATTTTTATTCATGCCAAACATAAACATAAAGCTAAGGGTCAAACAAGATAATAATTAAGTTCTGCTAATTATTATATAATTTCAGTAGTCTTAGGCTGAAAGAAGTATATAAATGATTTATGATTATATATCTTGAACATTTTTTATGTAAAGTTTTTTTTTTGGATTTTTATAAATTTTGTGTAATTTTTTTTATTTGTCTTGCACTAAATTTTTTTCCTTAAAAAAACTAATAAGTATCGATTTTTTTTATAATAGAAATTCAGATATCTAATAAAATTACTTAATAAATGGTGTACATTATTAAATATATAATTATCAATCATACTAGATGTATACAAAAATTAATTAATAAAATTGTTGTTAATATAAAATATATGTTAAAATATAAATTAAATAATACATATATTTATACAAAAATACATAATGATTTATTTTTATGGCTAAATTTAGTATACAATTAATAATATTTTTATATAATAATATATGTGTTTTATTCTATTAATTTAAACTTTTTAAACTCTTGAAATACATAATTTTATGACATAATATCAAAATTTCTATAACAAAAAAATTTAAAATTTAGTTATTTTTGTTAATTCCAAATAAAATTTTTTAGCATAAAACAAATAATAAAAAAAAATTATCACATCACACTCAAATTAAAAAGTGTTCCTACCTATGAAACCATATGAGACAACATATAACTATTTGTTTCTCTCAATTTTTTTATCGATTTAAAATTTTAAAATTAAATAATTTTCGTGACATACATTCAAATTAAATTAAATTCTTGTATGCAGTAATTAGTGGGTTTTGGGAGCCCTTTTATTTTCGTTCTTGCAACACATTGACTGTATAATTTGATATGTTTCTCATGATTTGTTTGTTTTCACCTTTGGATGCAGCTGATAATATGCTGGAAACAAAAGCCTCTGGAAATTATGCTATATGGTTTTCATTTTATCTATATCATCTATCTGAATAATTGCAAGTTGGTGCCTATAATGGATACTCCATACTCCATACATATATCCAACCTTCCTGAATGAGTGCCACTTTAGAATTTCCCTTTAATTACTACTATCAAATTTTAATTACAAGCATTCCGCACCTATATATATACTTATTACAATGTTTATGTATCTTCAATATAAAAGCTTGTCTTTATTCATCCCTATCTCGTATTATTTTGTTATTTGTTTGTTTGCCACTAGTATTACTAACATGCTTGTTTATTAATGTGTGAACTTGGAAGAGTAAAAGTTAATTGAAAATGTTGGAGTATCCGTATGTTTATATGGATATATCATCCACAAATTTGTGTCCATTTTCTTCTTCCTTGAACTTTCATGCTAAAAAAGAAATGCTTTCTATTAATTGCTAAAAGTTATGTTTAACTAACTTGATTGATCCAATAGTCACTTCACTCATTTTTTTAAACAAGTGTTAGGATACAAATCTTCTTGTATATATAGGGCAACTCAAAAAATTTTTTCTTTTAAAAAAAGAAACTCACAAGTAGTTGGGAAGAACATGTCCCTACTTTTGAAGAATTTCAAGTTTAAAGCTTGAAAAAGGGAACAGCAAAGGAGGCGTACATAATATTAATGGCATTTTCTGATTCCACAGCATTTCACGAATATGGATTCTATATCTATCTATATATAGCATCTTGCATTTTGGTACATTCTTTAATTTAATGTCAATGGCTATTTTAATTCTAGAGGTATAGGTAGAACTAAGACGAAAAAAATAGAAGACACACTGAAATATCATCTATTTTAATGTAATTTTCAGAAGAAAAGACACAAATTAAATATCTCTATCGAAATATCTTTGTTCCAAACGTGTAATTAAAAGCTTTATAGCACAGTTAGCACTGGCTCTAGCTTTTACCTCCACACTAAGTTACTTCAGTAGTTCAGTTGACACTTGAGCTTACACAAACCACTGTTTTTGGAGTTGTTATTATCAACCTGTGGTAGTAGTTTCATCGGTGTTAATTAGTTTTTCCTCTTTTGGTTTCAGAATAAATTATTGAAAACTCTAACAATCATTCTTTCAAATGTTACACTGAATTGATTTACTGAAATCCATGAATAAAGGGATAGAATACTACATAGAATTCTCAATATAATCTTATGTAGTCAGAAATATAATAACGGCTGAAATTATGTAAAAGGAAGAGAAAACATTTAGTGTACGTAATGTTAAGAAGTAGTTTTGCAATAAACAGAACTCCTTTTATATTAGAACAAATACTTATCAAGTATTTTAACGTCACACGTCCTATTGGATTATTGATTATAATGCTATACAAGTGAAACAATTACTCCGATCCATATAGAAAAAGCAAGTAATTTTTACAGCATTGTTAGACAACTAGATTATCAATGTTTTATATATGATCGATTCTTAAACTGATGCAGCTACTGCTTCTTTCTAATAAGGTATATATTGTGTGGTAGTAGTTCTTCATCACCTATATATATCATCTGTTAGCATGAGTCAGAGACTGAAGGCAAAACCTTCTTCCCTCCGATCCCATACGGTTTCATCATAATTGCTTCAATCTCATCAATAATACTGGCCTGGGGAGGTGGATGGTGGAAAATGTTTCACGCTGTAATCCTGCAGCTCCTAATAAACTTATCTGAGAAATCAACATATGTATTCCATAGACCACGAACTTCAGGTGAACCAATTTCAAGCCATGGTTTTGCAGGGCCATTGAAATGAACAACAGCAGCATCTTCCATTCTATGTCTGATATTTCTAATTTGTTCTGATTGATGGCGATAACCTAAATCGGTAACAATCCATGATGAATCCACCGGATGCACTTGACCATCAAAAGCAATCAATGCAGGTGGAAGCACTCCTGGGTTCCACAATGATAGCCCATGCTTCACATTCTGTGTAAACATTGATAAATAATACACATTTAATTAATAATACAGAAGAACCAAACATATATAACTTTACATTTTCTTCTTTTTCACATATGGGTAAGGAAAATGCAATAGAGTTTTATAGCTAGGCTTACTAGTTTCAACCATCGATGGTAGGTTTCAGTAATATTTGTTCTCCTCCAAGCTTCAACATCAAAGATATTCATGCCATAGAGCCATGCACACTTGTCAGGGTCAAAGTTGACTGATATGATAGGATGTGAAAAGTTCAAGAAGTCCACGTATTTATTTCCAGGGCAACAGCTTTCCTCATTATAACACCATGACTTGAATACTGAACCACTGACTTTACCATTAAGGTTAATTTCCCACAACGAAGATATGTCATGCTGTACTACAACATCATCATCCAGCAACACCACCTTGTTCAAATCTGGAAACAGCTGTGTTCATACCAACATCAGATTATGGAAAAAAGAAAGGAAAAAAAAAAAAACAGCCATATATATCATCAATGGTATATGTTTGTTTAGAATGTGAAAAAAGATATGGAAACTTTTATGGATAAGCTTTATATTAAATTTACACATCAAACCTCAGACCATTATATGTTTCCGTTGTTAATATATTAATCTTCAATGTTATAAAAAAAATTAACAAATTAATTACCTCAGGGATGTAGATTCGAAGATGATTCAACAAGGAAAGGCTGCTGGGTCTTAAAGCTTCCAAATATCTCTTATACTCTTGATTATAGTCGAGTAGTTCATCCTCTTCTGCATAATTCTTGTAGTAGTGTTTCCAAATTGATTGAGTAGTTTCCACCATCTCTTTGACACGAGCATTCACTTCTTCAGACCAATCGTACTGGTGTAATCCCTTGACTTCAACAACTGCTGATTTCACAGGGTTTATGGAAAACCAGGCATGCATTGGAGTGTAAGTTTTCTTGTCCGTAACAATATGAAAAACCAATTTTTCAGGGCTGGCTGAACTTTCAATAGTAGAGGTTACAACAACAGATGCAGCAAGGACGTTGTCAGTTAGGAGAACTATGTGGAAGAATGTAGGGTCAGAAAGGCGAGACACATATTCAGGAGGAGGTAAGCGTGTTCTGGCCATGGCATTTACGGCATATTCTTCAGCCAATTTCAGACAAAGGCAATGTAGGCTTTTTGGTACACCATGTGAAGCTAAATGCCAATAAACTGATTCTTGCTTTCTTGCTGATTGCACCTTGCGCTCCATCTGTAACAGCTGCACATATACGGACATATGAGATTGCACATATTTATTTACCTAGAGAACTACTCAAACACACTACAAATTTTTCTCAATTTATGCTCAAACAAAATCGATATTTGTTTAATCTTTTTTATGAATTAATAGGGTCAACTGTACTGATGAATTGCATGTATACGCTATGCTTGGTTAAATATTGTTGGACCGTGGGACTACTGCCTAATAAATCTACCCTTTGTTATGGTATGCAGTATATATATTCAAATTCCTATATTTACAACATTCTTTATAGTTCCAAGGTTCAATGATGCAAGCATACAAATAATCTCATTGGTGTCAGGATTGATTGTTACTAAACGCCAAAAGATAACAAAAAAAGAATCACGAGGAAAACGATTTAACAAGACGCCATTATCGTTATCACCAAGGTCCAAGGGTAATAACTATAGCTAAAGAATAAATCAGTAAAATTTTCTGTACCATGGCTTTGGTCTTGATAGCAAACGCCTTAAAGTCTTGCTCAGACGCCATCATTTTCACAAGCTCGTTGAATGACACCACTTCTCCTTCATTAACGTTGTCATCAGTTACCTCTATTAACGCTCTGGTCAGCTCATCTCTGAGTTTCTTTATGCATATATACATGCAATAAACGACAAGAAAAAGAATGAATGTTACAGAAACATTGAATAATAAACTAATAAATGGTGGTAAGATAAGCTAAAGTCTATGCGACTATGCCAGCAGTTCTCATAAAACTAAACATACATTTGAGGTTGTTAAAGCGAGAAAATGGTTACTATAAGCATAAAATTAACCCGGTTTTTATGAAATGTAATTTACGAATGATAATACAAGTCCTTTAAAAAAAAAAGAAAAAAATTACATTCTTATAATTAAGCCGATAGAAAAAATAACAGATGACTAAGATGAGTATGTATAGCCTTGCATGGTACACATACATTCTATTTTATATTGCATAGACATTTGGAAGAAGTTGTCTTAAATATTGCTCTTCATAACTTTTTTTTATTTTCATGAATACATAATAAAATAACTTCAACAAAAAACTAATCATGTTATGAAAAGTAAATTGTTAGTTAGAAAACTTAAAATTAAACCTAGACATATAATAGAAGCCTAGAAGGTCTTATTACGTACCATATATTATTTATTGAGATTATTTTATTATGGAAACAAATATGAACAAAAGAAATTGACGCATAATCTTAAGGCAATATAAATCCCGTCTCTCTATTACCAACCACCACCAAATAATAATTAAAAAACACGCATCATCTGTTTAGATCAAATTATGGTGTAATTGTATCATTATTACAGATAAAGTTTTAATTTAATTTCTTTCTAAAATGTAACTATGCTTCGCAAAAAAATAAACTCCCGTTATTTTTTTTCTTTTTAAGAAAAAATTTGAACTCATTATGTAATCTACTATTACTCTCTCCAAGAAAAAAAAAAGAAAATAAAAACGTGAATACAAAATGCAAATAGCAAAGTTAATTGTAGCAAACATGGAACAGGTTCCATAGTTGGCGATGAGGAACATTACTTACCAGGGATGGGTCACCCCCGCTGAAGAACCTCCATCCCACGCAACCTACATTAATCATTTTAACCAATATATAGTACTGTCACTCTGTCACTAAATTTTCAACAAATAAAATTACTCCTATATATTAATTAATTTCAATATAAAAATATTTAATACAACTATATATTGTACTGCAAATTATATAAATAAAAGTAATATAAAATCACTATGCTGAAAATATAACAAAATTAATCTTAAAACTCATTAAAAGTATACTTATATTTAAAAATAAAATATCAAACAGTAATAAGATAAATTCTTCATATTTTAATTTTTAATCTGTTATTATTATATTTTATTTTCTCAAAAATATATTAGAAAATCAATATCCTCGTCAGTTGTCACTGAGCGGTCCCCATAACAAGACAAATTAAACTGAAAAGGTCTTTATTTTTATTTACTTAAAAATCATAATAAAAAAAAAGGAATTATGAAAAAAGTTCCAAAGACTTGAACCATTCCATTTTCGTACGTCTAAACAATAACATTCCTCGCCTTTTTTTACTATCTACAGTAACCACTAGCTACTAACTACACTCTACACTGAAATTCACACGCATCTTCACTTTTCACCTTCTTCTCCCCTAATCAAACAAAATTCTCACTCCAAAATACACACACACTCACCCTTGTTCATACTTCATTCACTTACCGAAACTATTGAGTATTAACTACTGCTAGTGCTAATACTAACAATAACTAATTTGAATCAAAAGTGCAGAGGTAAATAAACAATTTATTTTAAAAAGAAAAACACGGCAAATAGGACAGATAAAAAGAAAAGGAAAATGAAAAATTATTACCGAGAGAGGAGCAAACAGCGGAAGATTCGAGCACCAAAACCGCGATCCTCACGAAGACGAAGAGCGACACGATCCCGAACAGAACCACCGCCGGCAGCACAGTCCGGGATGAAAAACTCCGGCGACTAACGGCGGCATCCGCGGCAGTAGACTTCGACGATCCTTTTCCTCCGGCGGCGGCGTTAGCTGCTGCGGCGGCCTTCGACGATAAGGTGACTCTCTTTATCCCGGCGGTAGATACATAGAACTTCATTATCTTCTTCTGAGTTCCATCCAGCTTATCATTTTCCCCTACGATTGAATCAAAAATCAGATCTGAAAACTTCACACTGCTTCCTCACTTCAACAACTACTATAACTGCTCCATCACTCATCAGCTAGAGAAAGAGAGAAAAAAAATGTGCGCGTGTCGTTTTGCTTCGCATTTGCAACGGTGTGATGAGAGCAATGAGTTCACGGGTTTCGAATTTTCCTTTTTCTTTTTTTCTTTTTCTGAAATCGATTTCTGCGAGGAAAATTAAAGTGAGCAAATTGTACTGATTTTCTTGTTTGGATGAAGAAAAATAAAAGAAATCAGAGTGACGGTGGAAAAAAATTGCGAAATTCAAAGCCGCGGGAAATGATTAGATTGCAACAATGGCGACGATAATTATATATACGCGTCGTCGTTTTGGGAATTTTTTATTGTCGTTTTTGCCACTTGTTTTTAGCTTTATTTACCATTTTGACACTATCTCACCGACACCTACCTGACGTGGCAAGCAGTTCCTGTGGATTGTGGCAATTTTTTTATTTATTTATTTGGTGAGGAAGAAGAAAAAGAATAAGGATCTCCTATTCTCAATTCATGGTTTTAAAAGGCTGAAAAAAGAAATAAAGAAAAGTAAAGTTAACGCGTATTTGAAAGTTGAAAATAATTTTTAGGAAATTTTTCTTAAGTTAATTCATTAATTTGAGACTTAATTAATTAGTACTGTGGTAATTTCTAATTAATTACTTATTTAAGTCATTTCAACTATTTCTTCTTCCATAATTAATGTTGAGGCCGGCGGTTATGTCTCCAACCTCCACATGTGTTATTAGAACTTCCATTTTTTTTTGAATTCATCAGATTTGTGTTCCTATTTACTCCAGTGAGTTTTGTAGCTGTATTTTGTATAACATTTAAGTGCATATAAGAAAAAAGAAGGCATTAGTGAAACAAGCGTGTCCTAGCTCAAAATATAGTGCAATTAATAGTTATTGCATTTAATTATAATAGATATTTGGTATTAATATGATATATGTATATGTATTACTTGTAACATTACGTTAGAGACCATTTTTTTTTTGCAGATATTATTAGATCGGATAAATTAAGAATTAATTTACCGTAAATTGAAAATTAATTTAAGAGTTTGATATAGTTAATGAGTTATTACATATATATAAAATAAAATTTAAAATTTTAATATTTATTTAAATTTATAAATAAATTAATGTTTTAGTTCTTTCGCAAATTTCACTCTTCTATATTATTATTATATCCATATATCATTGTTACAGTGCTAACTTCAGTTGCCATTTTTGGAAGTTAGAAACGACTTAAAATACTAAAATAAATTAATTGTACTTATTTTTAGTAAATATTACTAAATGTGCATTTTTATTTTATGTTATAGAAAACAAATATTTTATCCTTAATTATTTTAATATGAAAATTAAAGGATATATACATAAAATACACATATAATATTTTTTACTTTATTAATATTAATATACGTTCTATTTGTTAAACAGTTTATGGAAGTATTTATAAATGTAAAAATAAATAATAATATATATATGAATATGAATACATGTATACGAGTGGTTCTTTATCTTTTCTAAAAGGTAAAAATATACCAGTTAATATCATAATTAAGTATACTAATATCATTGAATTACTTAATAAATATGGCTGGGAATATATATCTTATTTGTGAATATTTAACTTGGACTAATTAGTTTGAGTTGGGTTATTTAATCTATTCGTTATAGGTAGAGTAAAATAGGATGTAAATTTATCTGTGTGCAGAGTAGGGTAGGATATGGATTTAGGGTATAATCTATTTTACCCTATTTGCACCCTTAATATATTATATAACATATATGTAAAAGTTATATATGTAGTGAAGAAAGTGAGTCTTATACTCACAATTTTTCTTTTATAAAAACTTGAAATAATCACTAAGCTCGTTGATGATCATATTATTTATAATTTTATGTTAGATTTCTTTAAAATTCTATTATTTTTAATTTTAATTTGAACTTAGTCTTTTATTTTCTATTTTATTAATATGTATAAAATTTGAAATGATTGAATTTTATATTTATTTGAATTTTTTTTTAATTTCTCCGGGTAAGATCAGGTAGGATATGGTTTAGAACTTTAAGATGCGGGTAGGGTTAGGGTTGAAAATCGGCTGGTAGAGTATGATAGAATTTTAAAAAAGTTTTCAACTCGCGAATAGAGTTAGGATATAGTCTAAACCCTATCCTACCCTACTACCAGCCCTATTAATAAGTGAGAGGTGGATGGATAACTATAGAAGTGTACCCATTTAGGCTTCCAATTATATAATTTATATTGAAGTATTTTTTTATCACACATATAGAAATAATATTTAATTTGGTCTCTAAATTTATATTAATATATAAATTTTTATTTAATTTTTTAAATTTTAATTATTTTTATTTAATCTTTAAATTTTATAAATATAATTTATGTTAGTCTCTAAAATAATTTTTAATTTACATACGTTAATAAAATGTTAATATAGATAATCAAATATTATGTTAGATTCTGTAAAACGATATAATTTTAATTTTTATGTTCAAATAGTCCAAAAATAATATTCTAAGTAATATTTATTAGAAAAAGTTTTCAAAAGCAAGTGCTACAATATTGTTTTTATGTTATGTGATTGCTAAAACTAAAATAAAATTATTTTATAAATTTTAACATGATATCTTATTATTTATATGTCTGTACTCTATTAATATTTATGTATCACAAATTATCTCAAAAATTAATATAAATTATATTTGTAAAATTTTAAAATTAAATAAAAATAATTAAAATTTTAAAAATTAAATTAAAGTTGACGTGTAAATTCAAATATCAAATGAATTATTAATTCGTGCAAATAGCCAAAAAATAATCGTTTGGTATAGTAGCAAGTGTTGTAAATACGTAAATGTTGTAATTGCTGGTTATTACTTTTTCTTTTTGTCAAATTAGCTTTTTTTTTATTCAATCATAGAATAGAAACCACAAGGAAAAAAATGCATTATTTTATAATGTCATTAATCAGCTATGTTATTTCAATGACTATAATTATTCCAATACTAGGGAATTAGGGATATACTCATCAATAACAATAGTAACGTTATTAATTGGTAGTGAGTGTTCACCAGAAATTTGAGAAATGTATATAATATAAGTTCACAAAATTGGCCACTTGCATTGCTAGTACATAGTGAATTTTCACCTAAATAATTAGATTAGATATTGGGGTATGAAAGTGGTGAGGGTGACACCTACGGAAAAAGAAAAAGCGAAATTGTATATATACCTAAATTTTAGCCTCATCAATTTTCAATCATAAATATATATGTATTGATTACGGTGAAAATTCAGGTGTAATCGACTTCACGTGAAATTGATAGTTGAGAACTGTTAAATAAAAATTTAGTCAAATCAATTAAATTATCTAACGATTCTCATTTATCAACTTCACGTGAAGTCGACTGCACATGAATTTCTACCATTTATTATATGTGTATTTCAATTCACCACCAAATCTTTGAAGTTTGAATCTACTTTAGCAAAAAGAAGCTTGATGACCATGTTCAACGGTAAATATCTCAATTCGTGAAAGGAAAATTACCACTAATTTTATGTTACTAAATTATTAGCAACACATGTTATATTGTGAAATATTATATAGCCATCTTCTCCATTATTTATCTCCATCCTTATTCACTTTGTGACTTTCAATTCTATTTTTCTTTCTTTATTTACCCGTCAAGTTAAAGACCCAACCACTATTTCATGCATCTATATTTATTGGGCGCTATTCACATTTTATATTTAATAATATATTATTTTAATTTGTTACTATCCTATATATTATCAACGGCTTATATATACAGAATATAATTTAATTATAATAACGTGATAAAGTTTTGTATAATGAATATTGTCCATTCAAATAACTTTGTATCCAGTAGTAGTTTTGTTATTTATTATGAGATTATGAATATCATTGCCTAATATAAGCAGCTAGGAATTTAATTACGAAGTAAATTTCTTAAATTAATATTAATTAATTTTTTTAAAACTAATTTTATTTAAATTTTATATTCTAAATTTAATTTTTTTGAAAAAGAAAATAAAAAAATATAATAAAATAACTAATATTATCTAATTAATTAAAAATTAATTCCTATATATATATAGTTATTCTATAATATCTACATCACTATCGCATATATCTATTTTTTTTTTATTTGGTCAACATGTCGCTATCTTTTTTCATGTTCTACATCTACTTCTCAATCCACAGCATGGACTTACCGACATATTTTTATTTATTTATTTTTCTTTTCACGATGATCAAATTCAAATACTTTAGTAGTTACCATCTTTTTCAAATGAAAAGTATTTGTTTCTCCCGCATTAGCTAGCTACTTGGATTAAATTAAATAAGAATACACGTATATAATTACATATACATATCACTGTGTGGGGGAGAAAGCAATTATATAAATTTTTTTAGTGGACTTCTATTAATTATAAGATTTTGTCTTTGCTCAAATAGGATAAATAAATAAGATAATATATAATGTACAATATCTTAGGATCTGAATTTTTTATATTTGCAACTTAATCGCTATAAATATAGGTATTATTATAAAGAAATTATAACACTCATAAATTTAATTATGAGTAATGCTAAAAAGATTAGCACAAAGTTACTTTATTTAATTTAATATATGTAATATTTGTAATTATATATTTATTATATTTAAAATTATTTATTTATTTCAACGATAATTAATGAATACAAAATAAAAAAATACCTTTATTTTTATTACTTGCTCGTAATTCCCTAAGAGTAAATAATGTTGATTCTTGTCCTTTAATGTCTTAAACGATTAAGTTAATTAAAAAAGCGAGAGAGGGAAAAAAAAATAGAGCGTTGATAAGTTCCAATACATTGAAATATGATCAAATTCTCCATTTGTTTAAAGTAACTATCCCTATCTAAATATATTAATTTTTTATTAAATTCAGAAAATAAAACGACAATTATTTTAAAACAAATGAAATATGTTCCGAAGAAAATGCCAACAAAGAACCAGCAGTGTGCGTGCATGATTTTAGTAAAAGATGGGAGAGACTAACTCTAAGTTTACTTAGCTTGATTTTTTATCTTAATATATCTGTTGTGATCTTATAATAATTCGATCGTTATTATTGTAACTATTATGTTATCAAATCATTCAATTAAACTCATTTATTCACATTATTAGTATACTTGCAACCGTCAAACGATAATGAAATAGATATGCTTCACTTGTAAAATAACAAAGACTTAAAAAGCAAAGTCGCCAAAAAAAAAGACTTAAAGAGCAAAATAATGAAAAAAAAATCCAGTCTTCATTTTTTTATCTTTAGTATTATATTTTCACAATTCTGCCTACGTTATACTTGTGGTATATAGTCGGTTTTAAGTCCGGATAAAGAAGGAGGACTGTGTTAGGTCTTCAACAACCAATATAAAATCATAGGCGAATCCTCCTGACATAAATCAAAGACATTGAAAAGAGAAGAGTAAGAATCGCATATATTCGTGCAATTAAAGACATGTGTGATAGGGCCACAACTAGTGTGAAGACTCAAGGTGGTGTGAGAGAAAAATTTCCTATTGGTATAGGATTATACCAGGAATCATTCTTAAGTTCATACTTTTTCACATTAGTCTTGGAAGTATTCACAGAGCACATCCAAAAATCTATGCCATTGTGCATGTTTTTTGCCGATGATATCATTCTTACAGGAGAGTCAAGGGAATACCTAAATAAGAAGTTGGACTTGTGGAGAGAAGTTCTAAAAGTGTATGGTCTGCGCATAAGCCGTAATAAAATGGAATATATGGAATGTAAGTTTATTCGGTTTGAGAAGGAAAAACCCTAATATAAAGGTGAAGATTGGAGAAAACATCCTACGAAAAGTTAAAAGTTTTAAGTATCTTGAGTGCATCATACAGGATAATGGATAGATTGAATATGATGTAAATCATAGGATCCAAGCAGATTGGTCAAAATGGCGGAGTGCATCTGGTTTTATATGTGAAAAAAAGTGCCTTTAAAATTTAAAGGTAAATTCTATCGCACTGCTATAAGACCGGCTATGCTTTATGGTACAGAGTGTTGGTCGGCCAAAGGGGAGCATGAACATAAGCTGAGTGTGGCAGAGATGAAGATGTTGAGATTGATGAGTGGTTATACGCGATTGAATAAAATAAGGAACAACGATATAAGAGAGAGAGAGTTGGAGTACCACCCGTTATGAAAAAGATGGTAAAATTGCGTCTCAAATTAGAAATGGCAATTTTCCCCGGTAAGGCGGGTATCCGCGGAGATTTAGCCGCCGAAGAACAGGTTTGTAGGTCATTTTCTCCCCCGCGGGGGCAGAGAGCAAGTATCCGTTTGATAAACGGGGTGGGGGCAAGAAGAGAGATACCCGCCCCGTGATACCTGCATAATACCCGTGTAGCTGAAATTACATAAATATACTTTTATATATATATATATATTGCGTAGCTTTTATAAATATAATATATGAATATGTTTGATTTTATTATCCTGTGAATTGTATTTTGCTAGAAGATGATTTTCGAATGGATGAAAATTAGAAACCAATTTGATTTAATTATGATGTAGTTTAAATTATTTGATTGTTCTACATAATTGTATTATTTTTATTCATAGATTAGAATTGGATTAAAATTTTTTATCCAAAAATCCGTGGATGTCCGTGGAGACTCCGATCGTCGGTGGATATGGAATTCCCGTTATTCGTCGTGGGAACGGGGCGGAGATGGGGACGGATTATGGGTGGTGGGGGCGGGGGGCATGTCTCCGCCCCATAAGGACCTGTTGTCAGCCATCCCTATTTCAGGTGGTTTGAACATATGGGAAGAAGACTGACAAAACACCCAGTCAGAAGGGTGGATAAGATGGAGATGGATAAGGGGTGAGAGGCAGAGGAAGACTTAAGAAGATCATCCATAAGGTGGTCAAACGAAATCTACATGTAAACAATTTTTCTGTAGACATGATATATGATAGAATTCAATAACATTGTTTAATTCATGTAGCTGATCCCACCTAATAGGACAAAACTTTATTATTGTTGTTATAGTATTATATTTTCACACACTATTTAAACATCAAAATACTTTAGACAAATATTTATCATCTTTGTTTATTAATAACTGAAATATAACTCATCTTATTAGAAGTCTTCAAAAAAAATTATTACAAGAACAAATTATATTTATTTAATTCTAGAAATAATTTACTTTAGAACATATATATATATATATTGTTTTTATTTTATGT
>NC_029778.3:3778417-3780068 GCF_000817695.3 Arachis duranensis
AACTTTTAATATTATATTATAAAATTATTTCTTTAAAAATTCAAACAGTTAAAAAAATACTTAAGTAATTATATCTTTAACAAATATATTAAAAAATTGTAAAGGAAAAGTGAAAGTATGGGAGGAGAGAGAATTGAAATGGCTTGTGACTGGGAGCTACCACATAGAATACTAATATGGTGATATGGATATGGATATGCAGAAAAGGTGTCCCTCTATTCAGAATAATAATGCTGCCAATGTCCCAACACTTTGGAAAACACACATTTCTCTCTCCCTTTTTGGTTAACCTGTGTTACATACAATATACTAACTAATATTTGAGTATCACTCGCTGCTATATATCAGGTTTTGTGTTTTCTTGCATTGTTAGAGGGATAGGTTTCAACTTTCAAGTCCTATGTGTATACGTCATGCTGATCCAATATAAACATACATATATATATTTTAATGTAATCTATAAAATTTAAATGGACTTAAATTGAATCTCAAGATTTATAATTGTAATTCACATTAATTTTTAAACTAATTTTTACTAATAATATATTAATTTAGTACACTAAATTGTGATTTAAAATTTTTACCAAATTTTATGTAATCAAAATTTATTAGAGTTTCAAAATTTTAATCGTTATTTTTAAAGTCGCAAAATTTTTAAATTAATGAACTTGTTATTATCATCTTCACAAAAATATTCTAGAGTCAATCAAACTTTTAAAAAGTTTAATAGGTCTTAGTCACAAAATTTAAGTAAGAAATCCAAACTTTAACAAATTAACATATAAAATTAACATCTCATTTACAAAAATCAACTCAAAAACTGACATGAATTACTATGATAAATTTTAAGAATTGATCAATTGGGTCAATTATAATTTTAAAAGTTAATTTGAGTCCAATCTCAAATTTTAAAAGTCATATTAAATATTAATTTTAAATACGCATATATAAGTTTAATTTTAATATTTTAAAAATATAAAATATTTTATATAATTATTTTGGGATAATGTCGCCTTGACACACGACATTATTTAATACTTAGACAATAAAATGGATAAGGATGTCGTTGTTGCACAGTACGTAGATTTGAGATTTTGCACTCGCATTTTATGTTGCATTGCTAAAATAAACCCTATTTATTTATTTATTTATTACTATAGAAGACCTTAAATCATCTTTATATCCATTTAAACTAGATTGACATACATTTAATTTTAAGTTAATTAAATTTAACTAACATCACATATGTTGATATTTATCGAGTCTTCTTTAATTTGAATAGGGGGCTAGGGGCTCACTTTATTATGAGACGAAAAGAGAAATTAAACAACAAACTTAGCTTATAGCATACTAATTGATAACTCCTAAAATAATAATAAAAATAGAAAAGGCATTGTACATTTTTTTTCCTGTATATGTCGAAGCAGCGTTATTATATTGTTTTGCCTTTATACTATTGGCTAATAGTATACTAGCTAGCAAGTATTAATGCATGTCCATATATTAATTTTTTATACAATATTTTTATATAGTATATAAAAGACAAATGTTTTATTTTCTCCCTTTTAATTAATTTTTCTAACAAAAAATAAGAAAATGTAAATATATAAGAAATAAATAATACACATACATAATATTTTTATATTATTTT
>NC_029778.3:3780154-3782180 GCF_000817695.3 Arachis duranensis
TTATTATTATTATTATTATTATTATTATTATTATTATTATTATTATTATTATTATTATTATTATTATTTGCTCTATTATTGCTATGCATCATCATGTGCATGGCTTTTCTGATTATCATCACAACACAAATTCCATGCCTGCCGACATAATTTAACACGTACCTGACACATACATATTTATTAGTTAAAATTTGGAATGGTTTTTTTTTTTTAAAAAAAAATTAGACCTTGGTTTTTTTTGGATAGATATAGTTATTTTATTTCTTTTCTTTTCTCTTTCTTATCGGAGTCGACAATAATTAAATATACAATGTAAAAAATGGCGAAGAAATTCAAAAAAAAAAAGATAATGTGTATTTAATTAAAACAAAGAATTTTTTATTGAAAAGTAAATTCTTAATTTTAATAAAGATATCAATAGTCTGTTTGAACTTTGAATGAATTATTATTTGAGGATGGGAACATTGTAATTTATGGGCCAACATATAACAATATTAATATTCAAGAAATAATTTCATAAATACATAACAAAAAATAGATATAATAAATATACCCTGATAAAAGACAAAAAGGAAAGAAGTATTATCAACAAACTAAGCAATCAATGCAGTTACCAAGATTTTAAGTTATTTGACTTAGTGTCCTTCACTGAGGGGTGTTCATCATGGATCAGATTTCGTTCGTATATCTACGGTATTATTCGGATTCAATCTAAAAATTTGTATATCAATTTGATTTGTAAAATTGTGGGATTAAATTGAATCTGATCCACACATTAATAAGATAGAATTATAAATTTTAGATAAGTATTCATATATTCAATTTGTATATTTGCACATTTATAAAAATAAATAAATAAATAAATATTTTTTATATTTTATTTTAATTATATATTATATTATTTTATTTTTATTATTTAAAAAAATATTGATTAAAAATATTTTAGGAATAAATAAGTTTAAAAGTATGAAAGAAATATTTTATTGAATTTTTTTACATAGCAACCGAATTGGATTTAAATTTAAACGTCACAATATTAAATTTGATTCAATAATTTTAGTGTAGATTGGATCAAAATTTTTGCCATATCATATTCGATCTGCGTTGATCATATTAATGTTAGTACATATAATTTCATTTGTTTTAGGCCTTGGGTTAAAACCGAGAAAAATAACTTTCAACATTCTGTGCCTAGTAATTTGTAACTTTTTTTATTATCTACGTTTTTTTTTAATTTGATAGGTAAAACATTAATTTATTATAGATTTGAGCTCTTTAAAAATTTGATATTGACCAATAAATTACTGTATGCATAAAATAAAATTTGAAATCTCAACATTTACTTAAGTAGACTAATAAATAATTACTCGGCCAACCCAAGTTAACTTAATTCATAATTAATCTAGTCTTATACGAGTATAAACAATGTTATATTATCAAAAATATTATTTCTACACTAAAATTAATTATTAAAATCAATTATTAATGTATTTATATATTTTGTATTTATATATATATATTATTTAAAAATATCCTGGAGAAAAAAATAGCATGACTAGTGAACTTTTTCCTTTTAATATTGGAATGGTAATGGTATTTTTTTAAAATGTGAATTGTTGAGGTGCTATTCTCAAATATAGAATTATTTAATTAGAAAAATAGAAATTGGGATGGACCATCCGATTTATTAGAGGTACAAAAATCGGATCGTCCGATTTGTGAAAGGTTTAAAAAAATAAAAAATTTGAGGTGCAGAAATCGGAGAGTCCGATTTATATATTTTTCACAGTTTTAAAAAACACACAAAATTACAATATTAAAATATATTACTACTTTTACTTCCGTAAAAAAAATTTCCTAAATAAAAATAACAAAGACACGTAAGGGAAAAAAGGGGTTCAAAGTAAATCACAAATCATCTAAAGTTCTAAATTTTAGAAAATGAGCATATAATAATTACATGGAAGAAAATAAATAAATGACACCATCATTAGCCACATTGAAACAAAATGGAACGAAACAACTA
>NC_029778.3:3782252-3782574 GCF_000817695.3 Arachis duranensis
GGTATAACATTGTAGTTAATATTTTTTTTTTCTCTTCAAAAAGGTATATTATTTGTATTCATTATGATTTGGTGAATCAATAGTTATTTGTATTCATCATTATTGAATTAACATATACTTTATACTTCTCTTGGATCTATTATTAAATGGAAAATGACTATACAAAATAGAAATAGAAATATTTCTCTTATTACTAGAGGGGAATTTTATGTGGTTAAGGGTGTAAAGTCAAAAAGCTAAACTTGATGGAACAAGGATGAAGGGAAAGAAAGCAAGGAAACATTCACATGGTTGAGGTTTTAATTAATTTGTTCTTTGTTGA
>NC_029778.3:3782612-3818897 GCF_000817695.3 Arachis duranensis
GTTGAAAGCTTTGCTGCTTCTGTTGATACATGGAACATACAGTGATACAGAACATGCAGCAATGTCCAAGTGGGCCCATACCATGGCCCACTAAATACCCAATGTTGCTCCTCTTTTCTTGGCCCAAAATCAGGTGGGAACGTGTATGGTGGGGCCCAATTAGACATGTGCCACCAGCCACTTAAGTCTTCTGTGATTTGTGAATGATCAATAAAATCAATAAGGAAGCAAGCTTTGGTTTCTATTTTTGCATTTTATTCTCTTTGCATAAAAGAATATTTTTATTTTAAATTACGTTTTTTTTGCCTTAACTTTTTATATGGTAAATGCAATGTAGAAATCTTGTAAACCCAATAATTCCATTTAGAACAAAACTATGTAAAAAGAAAAGTAGAAAAGCTACAATCAAGGAAAACTCATCAATGTGATATATATGTATAAAGTGAACTCTATTCTTGTATATTATTATTAGAGAAATGATATAGAGTAAGTAAAATTTATTATTTTTTGTCAGTATATTTAAAAATATGGGTTAAAAATATATTATTAAATTGTTAGATTAAAAAAAAATTATATTAATAGTTAAAAGTACTAGTTAAAAATAATCAATTTTGATAGGCTTTGAATTATTATTATAGTTGCTTGATGTGTAATTTGAAATGGATTCACATGGGTTGAGTCTGATGGTAGGTCATCCATAATGCAGAAAAGGGATGCATTATGCAAAAAGTGAGCACATTAAATTATTAATGGTGACTCATATATCATTGGGTATTTACTATTTATGGCTCTCCAAGTTTGGGCTCAATTCATTATGCCATGGGAAATTGGCCCGGTGTTGTCATGCTATAATTATATGTTGTGTGGATACATGGTTACTTAATATTTTTAGTATTTTTGTTTTGGGTAAATTACTAAATTAATTTTCTACGTTGACATAATTTTATTTTGATTCTTAAGATTTAAAATGTCGTATTTAAATTTAAAAAGTTTTATTTAGTTTTAAGATAGTCACAAGGTCAAAGTTAAATAATTAATAGAATGTCTTACGCGATAGCAGTGCAAGAACAAAGTCAATAATCTGGTACAAACTCCAGAGTCCAGAAGTACAAAATCAATTATGGATGCATTAATACATTTATTTATCATTATCCTTATAATTTAAATAAAATATTTTTTTATAAAACTAAGGAGAATGATAAATAAATACATTGATACATCTATTGTTGATTTTGTATTTCTGAAGCTTCTACTTGTTCTTTAGATTATCAACCTTGTTCTTTCACTGTTATCATGTAGGACATTCCGTTAATTGTTTATCTTGAACCTTATGGTAGGACTACATTAAAGTTAAATAAAACTTTTTTGTATTCAAATAGAACACTTTAAACCTTAAAAATCAAAACAGAATTACGTCTAAACGTAGGAATTAATAACTAGTCAACTAGATAATATAATAGAAGTATATAGGAATTAATATTTCTAGTGTCATCTAATTGATTAAGTGATAGACAATTTCATTTCCTTTGTAATAATTTAAATGTATACAATGCATCATGAATTGAGTAAAAAAAAAAAAACAGAGAAAAAATTAAACCTCAAATGTAACATCTAGCTCACTTTTATTGTCTTGTCTGAAAAAATTCAGATGTTATTTTCATGAACAGTTAGAAAAATAATAAACAAAAAAAGGACCATAAAGTAACTTACAAGACATAATAATACCTTAACAAAAATAAGAGTCCAAGAATGAAAACTAAATGGAGAAAAAAAAAAAAAGGCATAGATAGTCACATTATTATTATTCATGTGTGTATAAATGTATCTGTGCATATTCATAATTTTGGCATTGATCAATGCACTAAGCTTTTTGTCTTTGGCTCAAAGACATATTTAATCAAAGAATCTTTAACAGATAGGAGCTGAGGAAATTCCTTCTTCAATTTTGATGCATCAACTCCATTGGTGTATTGAGTAGAAAATTGAGCCTCTTCTTTAGGTGTGAAATTATTCCACTTCAAACAAGGATCAATATAATCCTTGTACATCTCAAGAACCTCATTGCATGTCACAGTATCAGGATTGGTTAAGTCCCAAACACCCTTCAAATTCTTTTGTGCCATCTCAATTGAAATTGGAAGAAGTTCATCCAAAACAGTGATGCTAGCAGCAACATTAGCCACTTTATCAGATCTTGTCATCTTAGTGATGAAGTTTTGTGGACTGCTAAGATCAGAGGATACTGGAAATTGAATTTTGAAAATGCATACATTTTCATAATCCTTTAGAAGCTCTTCAACCTAAGTATATTAGAATTAAAGGTTAAGAATTAACTAAGAGTTTAATTTTGATAAACTAGAAATTAAGCAGAATGCATAGTTTTTGGAACTCACCTTGGCTTGGGTTTTAGAGTAGAAAGAATCATTAGAATTTGGTTTATCTTCAAAGTTACCACCAAAGACATAATTCATCATGGGAAGATCATAATCATTGCAGACATCTGCTAAGGTTAGCACACCAACAACATCAGCACCAATAGTTTCTGTTTTGTTTGCCTCAAACCACTTCAAATTCAATGCACTAGTGATGACACCATTAACATTAAAAACATGAGTTGGCTTAATAGTTTCAATATCAACCAAGATTTGTGACCTATCTTCTAAATTCCCCTTTCCAAACTCAAAGGGTATCCCTTGATTCTCACAAACTTTCCCAAGAAGTCCTCCAATCCATCCTCCACCACCATAGATCAAGAACTTCATATTGTTCCTTGAGTTTGGAACCACCATTTTGCTCTGATTAGAATTGTTCATAACAACAACATTAGAAGCATTATCTTGGCCATTGTTCTTGTCAACTCCAGGCATAGTTAACATTCTTGGATGAGGAATCAAAGCACCAGAAACATCACCCCACCAATCAGGATTCTTAAGATACCAATCCATTGTTTTTCTTAGTCCTTCTTCCCAAGTTGTTCTCTCAAACCATCCCAAACTCTTCAACTTCTGATCATCCAAATAGTACCTTTGATCATTGAAAGGCCTATTCTCAACAAACTTGATTTGTGTATCAGGATCCAAAGAGAACAAGTTGCATATGTTCCTTGCAACATCAATCACTCTTCTCTCCTTCTTTGTACCAATGTTGTAAACATGTCCTACTTCACCTCTATGGAGAATGACCTCAAAGGCCTCAGCAACATCTTCACAATACAGATAGCTTCTCACATTTGATCCATCTCCATGAATTGGTAGTGGCTTTCCATTCATGGCTAAGAGCAAGAACTTTGGAATCAGCTTCTCTGGGAACTGGTTAGGGCCATAGACATTGTTCCCTCTTGTTGTTATAACAGGTAAACCATAGGATCTACCATAAGCCATTACCAGCATTTCAGCACCAGCTTTTGTTGCTGAATATGGATTTGTAGGTAGAAGTTGACATGCCTCATGGTTTCCTACAACTGCATCCTCATCTGTCTCACCTAAGTTGCCCAAATACCAATACAAGTATTAAATACAATTAGACATGTATTGGATACAATTTAGTGTAACATTATTACACTAATCCCATTATGGAGTCAATGGAATAAGTATACAATGTGTACAATGGACTGATTCTTTGGTCCAATAAGAAGAAGTAACCATCCGCTATTGTACAGGTTCGAACATTCAAGATAAAATACTACTAATTTATCAAACACAATACACTCATACTATCCAGAATAACCATCCGCTATTGTACAGGTTCGAACATTCAGGATAAAATACTACTAATTTATCAAACACAATATACCCATACTATCCAGAATAACCATCCGGATACCAGGGATAAACATCTGATATTCTACTGAATCGAACATCTAATTTAAAATACTTGAAACTATTCACACAAATACACCTTTACTATTCTAAAATAAGTATATGTGAACAGTTTCAAATAAACATCCGATACTTTAATTAATTAAATCCCGCTAGAGAGCCAATGGAGTATTTGTACCATGTGTACAATGAGCTATTTATTTGGCCCAATATAAGTTAAAAAATAAACATCCACAATAAAATACTACTAATTTCTCAAACACAATACACTCATACTATCCAAAATCGAACATCTCGAAACCCCGTTATATATGTATAGCTCCCTATACTTCCTCTAATTTTAATTTGGAATTAACCTCTATTATATACATGTTACGAAACATGTATTGGCCTTATACTTCCTCTATTATATATGATAACTCTCAAAACTGAAATACAGAGAGACAAATTTGTTTCATAAAAAACACAAATACAAAAGCTTTTCTATATTGTATGTGTCTTAGTGCTATAAAATTTATGTGTCTCTCATATTATAAACACCTCATTCTTCTTTATTTTTTCTGATGTGTGGCTAATTTCATGTACTCTTCACACTTAACTTGCAACATTAACAATAGCAGTATTTGATGCATATGTGAGTAAAAATTTGTGCATGGTAGTGTTAGTTCTCACCATAAACTTCATCTGTGCTGACATGGATGAACCTTTTAACTTGTCCACCACTAACTTTGCAAGCTTCCAAGAGAACATGAGTTCCATAGATGTTGTTCTGAGTGAACTGAAAGCTGTTGCCAAAGGAGTTATCAACATGAGTCTGTGCTGCAAAGTGCATTATGGTATCAATGGACTCAGTGAGAAGAATGTAGTTAACAATGTCAGCACTGCATATATCTCCCTTGATGAACTTGAAATTCGAAGAACATCTTGATGGAAGCAGGTTCTTCAGATTTGAACAGTAATCAAGCTTGTCAAGAACAACAACCTTGTAATCAGGGTAGTTTCTGATTAGCCTGTTGCATACATGTGATGCAATGAAACCAGCTGCTCCAGTTATCAGAATGTTCTTTGGATTGTATCTTGTTGCCATTATTATTTCTCTGCACAAATTTTGCATCATGTAACAAAATGAATTTCTAGTCAAATCAAATAAATAAAAGAAGATGCTAACCTTATGCTTTTATTGAATTCACATTATATCATACTATACTTTTTCCTAGGGAAACATTCACGGAAAAAGTTGCATAAAGTTACATAAATAAATGAATATATGTACTTAGAAAAATGATTCATAGTCTTAATTCATTCTTTTAATTTTTACTTATTTAAAATTAGAATTCTGAATCATTATAAATGTATTTAAATGCATGTGATTATTTAAATAAGAGTTGAAATACAATTGATGTAAATAATTTTCACAAGAAAAAATTCAGATTAACTTACATAAGGTTCTGAAGATTGAAGATGGAGAAATGGCTTTGAGGGTGAGAAGGGAAATTAAAGATAGAAAATTGAAAATCTATGAGGGAGTGAGTTGGTGGAAATGCAGTTACAATGTTCCCTATTTATATTTTTCATTATTATTGTGTGCATGCCTCTCATAGTCTCATGGAACACGAGACATTCATTTATTATTTATCATTATTAAATTATGAGATTTTGGCCAAAATTTTTTTCCATCTTTGATGCAGACCAATAATATATATTTTGCTCTAGATAATAATAATAATAATGGAAAAGGGCATGCTTTTCATGAAACTAATTATTGTGTTGCTTATAGTTAACTATCAGATATTAATGTGTAATTAATATAAAAATATAAAATAGTTTCAATGACGTCATTCCTTTGATGTCTCGTGTTTCCCGTGGCTAATGAATCATTATCAAGTATTCATCACAAATTACTATTACTATATGATAGCTGATAATTAAATATTTGAAATGTGGTAATAATGTTAATCAAACTTTTAAGTTAGTTGCATCATTGTTATTTACTTATTGTTTATTTCTCTCATTCTCAACTCCGTTATCATAGATAGACCTTTGTTCATTTTTATGATTATTGCTCTAGTACAAGTACATGAAAGATATGATGATATTCTTTTTTTTTTAATTTAGATTTAATTATTTCTTATGTCCTTATAAGATGCTTGTCCACTCCTTAATACCAATGATTGATTATTCTTGTGAATGGTGAATGGGGTATTGCTACACTTTCAAAATATTTTTCATCCAAATTTATTCAAATAAGTCTAATACCAACAAAAAAAAAAAAACCACTCTTCTTTTTCTTCTTTCAAATACACGCATACATCGTCTTCTTCTTTAAAATTCACGCATACCTTTTCCTCTTCCTTCTCCTTCTCCTTCTCCTCCTTCTTTTTCGCGCACGCAGGTTCTTCTTCTGCTTCTCCTCTTCCTCTTCTTCTTCTTCTTTCTTTCTTTCGTTATTGTCATCACCAACAACACAAATATTTTGCTAATGGATTATTTTTTAAATAGAATTGAATGGAATGCAATTGCTAAATTGGATTGAATTGATAATCTTTAAATTGTAGACATAAGTGTTTTGAATTTGATTTTATATAATTGATAATGTTCCGTTCATTTGGTACTATACAATTATTCACCTTAATGACGTGTTCGGTTCATTATGCAGGAAAATGTTACGAATTTGATTTTATATATAATGGATAATGTTCTGTTTATTTAGTACTATATAATTATTTCACCTTAATGATGTGTTCAGTTCATTATACAAAAAACTGTTTTGAATTTGATTTTATATAATGGATAATGTTCTGTTCATTTAGTACTATACAATTGTTTCACCTTAATAACATGTTCGGTTCATTATGTAGAAAGCTGTTTTGAATTTAATTTTATATAATGGATAATGTTCCGTTCATTTAGTACTATATAATTGTTTCACTGTAATGACGTGTTCGATTCATTATGTAAAAAGCTGTTTTGAATTTGATTTTATATAATTTTACTTGGATATAGAGTTTTATTCTTTTTAATATTAATTTTTTTATTATATCATCCTCATATATATTATTATTGACGTAAATAACATAATTCTTTATACACCTAAAAATACAATAACATAATTTTTTTATTCTTATAATTACTACTACAAAAAGTTACACCATATATTATCATATAATAGAATTACCTATAAAAACTTATTTTATCTAAAGTCTAAACAATCTCCATTTAGTTTGAGATGAAAGAAAGAAAAAAAAAGATTTTTAATTTTTTTTTTATATTGAAGCGGGACTAAAACGCCCTTTTAATTTATTAAATGGGCCTCCTACAAGGACATCATTATGTATTTTGGAAACTAAGGACATCTATTCTAAGTGGCCAATAATTGTGAGTTAAAGCCCAATTGTTTTGATCCAGAATGGACCCAAGCCCATGATCATGAAAAACAAGTGTTTGTAACTGTAAGTCTGTAACTCTGACCCCAAAAAAAAAAAAAAACTGTTTGAGTCTGTAACAGTAACATCATGAAACACCTGAATGCAGTTTCTTTCACATCAGATTCAACGCTCCCAACTCAACTCACAACTCAACATTCAACAACACCAATCAAATATTCAGTTCCGCCACATGATTCCATGTAATTATGTTACTACTCTCTCTTTCTTTCTGATCTGAATGATGCAAGAAATTCACTATGTGTTAGTGTTAGTATCCCTTTATTATGGATTTACATATATTCTGCAACAAAATTTTTGGTGAAAAATCCTTTGTTTTAATTTTTTTTATGTATGCTATTAAAATAGTAGGTTTTTACTTGAATTAATGTATGACACTGTCTATAGCTGAAGAAGATTTGTGAAAAAATTAAGCAAAGTAAGCTCATTTTTGGGTATATGTTTTCTGTTGCTTTGTTTTTTTGTAAATTCAGTGTGAAGACTTCATCACCTTCTGGCATCATGATGAAGCGTGGTTACAAATCCAAGTCATGGAATGGTTCTCAGAATTGCAGGGTTCCTTTGCTTGTCATTTCTCTTGGATTGATGCTGATGCTAGTGTTAGTGATTGTTTTTGTAGTGCTTCAGAATGATGATGGAAAACCTAATTTAGCTCATGAAATTAATGATGGCCAGAAAACAAGTTTATCTTCAGAAATACCTCAACAAAAGTGGAATAACTTCGACTCGGTGGTGAAATTGAAGCCAACAAGAGAGACTAGGAATGGAACAGATGTGATTTGGCAAGTGCCTGAAGCACCCAAAGGTGTTCTCTTTCTGGCACATGGATGCGATGGCCGTGCCGTTAACTTTTGGGACCGATCCCCTCAGTGCCCTGATTGCGTTGGTTTGCCTGAAGAACGGCTGCTTGTTCTTAACGCCCTTGCTCGGGGTTTTGCCGTGATCACCATTTCGAGTGCTGGAAGATGTTGGGCTTATAATGGTGTGGAAAAGTTTGTAGTCAAAGACATTATCAAATGGTTTGTTGGTAAAGAGAAGCTTGAGAAACTTCCCCTGGTGGCTCTTGGTGCTTCGTCTGGGGGATATTTTGTATCATTGCTTCCAACCATTATGAAGTTTAATAGTATTGTCCTCATGATTGCCGAGGGAATGTTTGAGAAATTTGATGTTGAAGAAAACTACCCGCCTACCCTATTCGTTCACATGCCAAAGGATCTGTATAGGCAGCAGAAAATAGATGAATATGTGGAGATTTTGAAAGAGAAAGGGATTGCTGCTGATGTTGTTGAATGCATGGAGCTCCCATTATCACCAAACTTTTTAGCAGATAGAGTTCCAGGTCTTGATCAGAGACTTTCCCGAAGGTTATTCGAATTCTTTCGCAAAGAGGGATTTATTGATCGCAATGGATATATGAAGAAAGACGGCCGGGTAACAAAATGGAGAAAGGTACTTCAGGAGAAGAAAAATTTCTTGGTGGATAAGCATCTCGTACCTCATATCCAGGAGGAGCTAAACCTTGCATTTGCGTATCATGAGATGACTAGTGTGCATTCAGATAAAATCTTCAAGTGGTTTGAATCTCATATGAGCTGAACAGACCAGAATTGCGATGCGCTCTCGTGTTTAAATTGCTAATGCTATCTCCTGAAAAATGAAAACTGTATCCAATCCAAAGGGCTGAAATTTTCTAATTGGATGTCACTGTCTGAAGTTATCAGTTTGAAAGGTATGCCTTTGAAATTCGGAAAAATCAGTCGTTAGATTGGTGTAGCCAATGCACTTAACCCACTTCTTGTAGCTTAATATATGACAAAATGAAATTTAGGAAGAAAATTTTGTCTTGTTGATTTGAAATAAGAAGCTAGCTTTAATGTAGGAGGAGATAGTAATACAAAGCTACCCTTAGTAGAGGATGTATGACTTTCTTTATTGATTCAAAAAAAAGGAAAAAATATATATATATACAGAAGTGCTCTTATGTTATCTATAGTATTAACTCAGCTTCATATTTGCCTACATGCTTGAAATTTTCAAGCTCCAAGTTACCCATTAATTATTCAACATAAGAAATTTGTAATAAATAATCAATTAAACCTTTATATATCTGGCTATTAGACATTAATTTTGAGCAAGCAGATCAATTCATTTATTATTCCAAGTGTTTTAACAGACTGAGATTTTGATGATTTGTATTTGCATTTCTTGTTTGAGATGGACCCTTAGTTAATATCTTACTCATATTTGGAAAATTGGTAACTTGAAGACAATTGTTGGTGTCCTTGTTTTTCTTTTTAAATGATACTTTCGACTTTTCTATTGAAGACTGCCTTTTATTTATAGGGCTTAGCTACCCTTATAAATTTGCTCTGAACCAAACGACAGCCTTGTACATTTCCTGTTCAGGGTACATAAATGGGCAATGTAGCTGTTCAATGTCTCTAGTGCCACACTACATGACTCAGAACTTTCCATTTCATATAAGGGCACCCCATCTAGCATCTTGGTCCATTTGTTTTTAATTGCTTTTTGTGTATATGTTGACAACAAAACCATTTTCTTGGATTTCATTAGGATACAGTCATGTAGGATGGACCTTGCACATATTTTCTTGGGGCACACTCAATCATGCTAATCACTTGAATGCTATTGATATAGTATGAACAGGTGTCATGTCTTGAGTATGGCTAGTTCATTATTACCCTATTTAGATAATCAATTCATTTTGAGAGGTTATATGTCCATTTATGTTGAATCCTCTCATTCAATGAGAAAACTTCCATGTTTCAACTACCAAATACTAATAATTAATACTTGCAGATCCCCATTATTTTTCACTCGTCTATTTTTTTTTTTTTGGCACCTTCTATTGTGTAATAGAATAATCCTTAGTTTTTGTTTGGTGCACGATATTATAGAATTCTGGTATTTGAAGTGATAGTTCTGTTATTATAAGTACTTCATATATAGGACTTCATACTTGAATCTTCTGAATGGATCTTGAATTATCAAAATAACTATATATTAACTTTTATTCAAATATAATAAAACCATAATAGCTAACATTAAATTCTAAAGTACCTTGATATCATCCATCTTAAGGTAAATTCACACATGATAATTGATAAGTACCTAAATAACACACTCTTAACAGAAACTTTAGATATAATAATGCTCTTAACTCCATAAACTACTAACACACAAACCAAGTTAATTATATCATGTCCGAGGCTTCATTTTCCCCTCATTGGCCATCCTGAATAGGTTGGCTTGTGCTTCTGCTGCCTTGTTTGAGATAAGTGATGCTGCAAATCTGTCTCTAACTTGTGCTGTTGTGTAAGGGAACTTGTTGTTCACCAAGGAGTTGAGGAAAGAAGCTGTCCCTTCTCTGTAGAGTGCTCCAAACCCATCAGTTCTTGTGTTGGAAAGTGCTTGTGGCAAGCTCAGACCTGTACCGAGCCCGGGCATGCTGGTGACACCGAATGCATTCCCTAAGGAGCCCCACCAGCCAAGCAATCCCCAGATGATTCCTGGGTGAGTCCTCCAGTAGCTGCAGTTTAGAGAAAAAAAGGACTTAACAGGTTGCATAACAGTGTTGCAATATATATTAGCATGAAAGTTGGTGTAGTGTACTAGCGTAGTGAAAGGAACTTACTTGCATGTACCCGTGAAGGGAGATGGGGCAGGAATGTAGGGTGGGGTTGGATTGGTTCCTGGATCAATTGGTGTTGGAGGGCTATTTCCTCCATAAGTTGGTGGAGAGCCTCCATAAGTTGGTGGGGAGTTATAGTAACCACCACCTGAGGGTGGGTTTGATGGTGCATCTGGAGTTAAAGGCGTTGGAGTAGAAGGTTCCTGTGGTGGTGATCCATAGTATCCACCACCTCCGGAGGGAGGGTTTGATGGTGCATCTGGAGTTAAGGGTGTTGGAGTAGAAGGTTCTTGTGGTGGTGATCCATAGTAACCACCACCACTTGAGGGAGGGCTTGATGGTGCATCTGGAGATAAGGGTGTTTCTGGAGTAGTGGGTGTTGTTGGAGAAGGTTCATCAGGTGGTGATCCATAGTAGCCACCACCTCCTGAGGGAGGGTTTGATGGTGCATCTGGAGATAAGGGTGTTTCTGGAGTAGCGGGTGTTGTTGGAGATGATCCTTCAGGTGGTGATCCACAATTGCCACCTGAGGGTGGTGATGGCGTTGGATTATAACTTCCACTACCACTACCTGAGGGTGGTGATGGGGTTGGATTGTAGCTTCCACCACCACCTGAGGGCGGTGAAGGGGTTGGATTGTAGCTTCCACCACCACCTGAGGGTGGTGATGGGGTTGGATTGTAGCTTCCACCACCACCTGAGGGAGGGCTTGATGGTGTGTCTGGAGTTGAGGGTGTTGATGGAGAAGGTTCATCAGGTGGTGATCCATAGTAGCCACCACCTCCTGAGGGAGGGTTTGATGGTGTTGTTGGAGATGATCCCTCTGGTGGTGATCCACAATTGCCACCTGAGGGTGGTGATGGGGTTGGATTATAACTTCCACTTCCGCTTCCACTATCAGAGGGTGGTGAAGGGCTTGGGCTGCAGCTTCCACCACCTGAGGGTGATGAGGGGCTTGGATTGTAGCTTCCACCACCTGAAGGTGGTGATGGGGTTGGATTGTAGCTTCCACCACCCCCGGAGCTTCCACTACCTCCATGAGAGGGTGTTGAGCTTCCACATCCAGAGCTATGATGATGAGAATGGTGACCATGGTGTGAGCCTTCAAAAGAAACAGAAAACATGAGCCTTCATGAAAAAGAAATGAAAAACATAGTATGCATGCTATTAGGTGAGAGTTAGATATAAATTGCTTCATGTTAGCCTATGATCCTATAAATATATATACTACTTTGCGTGAATAATGATGTATAATAGATATTTAAGTTAGAGAAATTACATAGAGAGGTGGATACACCCTTTTTGGGAGCCTTATTGTGGCCTTCAACAGTGGTGGATATTACAGGAATGACAAGGTGCTGAGAAAGCAAAGCCAGCAATGTTAACATGGTAAGTAAACCATGATAACTTCTTTTTCTCTCCATTATCACTGACTGCCAAGATGGAACACTCTAGCTTAGAGATTTTGAAATGCTTTGGAGATGGAGAGGGGAGTGGACAGCACATATAAACAAGTTCAGAGAAGGAAGTAAATATTAGCAGGTGAGATTGGTTTGCGGGTTAGTTGATCTTTTGCAGGGTGCATTTACTACACTATTTACTACTTCATGCCATAATGCATATATTTCCAAAATTTCCAAAATTTACTTAGAAACAGATGATTAATTAAGTTTAACATAAACCTATACTCTCTCTCTGTCTCTCTCTTAAGTCCTATTTCTCTCCTGTTGATCTCTAACACTGGATTCGGATTGTGTGCAAAAATTGTTCATTTGCTTTTTCTAGATAACTTTGATGCTCCAATGGGATAAATCATGAAACTAATTGCAGGTATCCTCCATTTACTTTGATTACTCAATTTTATTATTATGAAAGTTGAGTTAAAAGTCCAAAAAAGAAAAAGGAAAGAAAGAAAGTTAATCTATTTTTGAATTGATTGAAAAACATGGAATATAATTGAATAAATTACGCTCATGATCTGATGTTATGTGATATTACACACTAATACTCAGTGTCATGTTTATAAAGGAAGTGCAACATTTCTCAAGAGTAACCCCACAAAAAATGTTCTTTAAAGATTTAGTTGCTGAAAGAAATACCCTCCAGAGATTTAAAAGACAAAAATATCCTCAAAAGTTTTAAAGCCGTGACAAAAGTGTCCTGACATAAAGTAAGTATGTATCTGTTTTTACTTTGCGTCGAGACACTTTGTCACGTTTTTTAAATTTTTAGGATATCTTTGTTGTTTTCATTTTTGAGGGGTATTTTTGTTAACAACTAAATTTTTGGAGGATATTTTTAATAATATACTCTCTCATAAAATATAAGGGTGTCAGCTACCTTATAACCTAAATATCAGGGAGGTTAGTGTACTATTTATAATTGGGAGTGTCATATGTAATTTTGCCTAACCACATGAAATGACAGTATAATTTATTTAAATTTTGCTTGGGCTTTAAAACAAGATGAAATGGATTGGTATTTGATGAAGCTCATTCCATTCCATTTTATTCAATAATCTTATCTTTTAGACCTCTAATTTGACTGAAATGGGAGGCAATTGGTTGAATCAACTTAAAATGGTTATACCATTCCATCTTTTGTTGTATCTTCAGACAATGAGATGAAAACTTCTCTTCAAATCAGTTTTTTTTTTTTATTTTTGATATGAAAAACAATAAAATGCTTGGTGTTGCATACTCTTTCTGACTCAATTAAATTAGGGTGCCCTCTTAAACATGATTTCAGAGACTTGGCATCTTAATCTCCCAACCCTACATTTATGGGAATTGATGGAGACATGTCCCAGAAACGATTTGTCAATGGCCATAAATGATCTTCTCAGAAATTGCTTGCTTGATCAACATAAGATCTATATGCATTGCACCCTGCATTTATATATTAGATATGTCAAAGTTCATAGTATCAAGGTTATTAAATTCAAGAGTTCATCTGAACTCATAGTTTAAGTATATTTGAATAGTAAAACACACCCATAAGCTCTATTTAGAGATCTAAACTTGTAAATTAGCAAGGGTAGTATAATGTGGAAGCTTGGTGTAATCAAAACCGATAATTTTTTTTTTTGTTTATTTATTCTGTTGACCCCTATAGTTTCGCGAAATTTTTAATTAGGTCTCTATACTTTTTTTCCTTTTGATTGAATCCTTGCACCAATTTGTTTTTTTAATTGGGTCCCTACACTTTTTTTCCTTTTTATTTGGGTCCTTGCACCAATTTTTTTTGTTTTAGGTAGGTCTGTATATAATTAAGCCAATTACTACTAAGAGGGACCTAATTGAAAAAAAAATTGGTACAAGGACCCAATTAAAAGGAAAAAAAGTATAGGGATCTAATTGAAAATTTTGCAAAACTATAGGGACCAACAGAGTAATTAAACCTTTTTTTTTTATATAGTATCCCCCAATCCGACAGGTTAATAACTAATCAACTGCAGATCAGAACTCTATTTAAGGGTCTGCAGCTGGACAAGGAGTTGCTGCATACACAATGCAGGATTTGAATTCCCTGACATATCAATTTGATTTGCCAATTTGCATCCTACGTGTTCTTTTTCTTCTTTTTATATCTATTTTTCTCACCTTGGAACTTCTGGTTTAGAAAGAAGGCCTTCCAAAGATTAATATGTATTATTTTCTGTTTAGGTCACACAACTAGTAATCTTATTCACTCAAATCTAGTTTTTCCCCTTAATATCTTAATCTTATAATTAAAATTTTTTGATATCATTATTCAAGACAATTTTAGCATGCAAATTCAAATACTTAATTAGCTATCAGTTCTTTCTAATAAGCACATGAGATCAATATTAAGATAAGGCAATTCAAGGTGGGAAAAAGCTACAAGAAAAAAGGGACCCAAATATCTGAAGTTACAATTGTGAGGGAGTTATTACTGTGACAGAGGGTAGTTGAGGCTGAACAATAATGTTGCTATGGTAGTGAATGTGGATTGCTTTATTTTTCTTTTCCCTTAAAGGATTATGAAGTGTCATCACATTGGATATGTGGAATAAATCAAATGGTTACTTTGGTGTGTCGGTTTCAGTGATTTGTCCATAACCACGTGGTATTTTAAGTTGCTTAAGTTCTTGCATTATACATCAAGTATGATTATGGGGACCTTAGTTGATTGCTCATGCAATTTTGAGACTTGAATAGTGATTAAGTGAAAGCATTTTTCAAAGTGACAACTCCAGAATTTAAACTACAATTGTGTCAGCAGCTATGAACTGATGGTTTGAATTCTTATAATAAATTTACATTCATTTTCAGTTTACAAGGTTTCAATTGTCCTTGCAGAAAATTCATGGGGGGTCCTAAATGCAATTATTTTACTAGTATAAATGACAGTGTACCCAGAACAGTAGAACACAACTGGGTTTCAAGCTGCCTATATGGGCAGGCAGAAGGTTATTATACTTATTTTACACGAGATACCATATCGACTTTTATTTTAAATAATAAATGAGTCGATATGGTCTCGTGTAAAATAAGTACACTAAATATTTCTCTTGTAACAGATGAGAAAATTTATTTTTGGTAATTATTCTATGTAAAGAACTGGAAACTCTGCCAATACTGCTGCTTTAAGCCTTACTCACATCCACAGATTCTGAATGTTTTTGCCTTTTTGAAAAGGGTGCTTTGGTACTTTTCTCTGGGATTCTCTGTTGATCCTTCAAATGTCATAAGATATTTACCTTAAGATATTTTTTTTACCATACCATGCACCTTAAATTGAAAAGTTGCATGTAGCAAGCATTATTTAATAAAAAGGAAAACATTGACCTATTGGTTATTTTTCTCTGATCCTGTATGTTGTTTCAACCAACTTTACAACTGAATCATGTCAAGATAAACTTTTTAAGCAAAACCCAGAAAGCTTTTGAGGTGTTTGTTAATAAAGGTGCTACCTTTGCAATAGCACAAGTGTTGTATTGCTGCATCCGGTAGAGAAGCTGAGGACAGCTTTTAATATAAAATATTGATATTGATTGTTTTTCTCGATTTTGCATGTTATGATGTATTTTATTAATTTAGTAAAAAAAAATAATATTCATTTTTTACCAAAATTTAACTCTTCATCGTAACATTATGAACCTTAGGTTTTCTAAAAATTGTATACTCTATTAGGTTTTTTAGTAAGATGATAATGTGATTTTAGTTTTTTGAAGGGACTTGACATAAAAAATAACTTGTTTTACAAGGACCACCTCTTAAATAATGAATTATACAAGCAATAATAACGGAGAACATTAATGCGCTTTAAAGAAATTAAGGAGTGTAATTCTCTCTAAAACCTAACTTGTTAAATAATGAGAAAAAAAAATTAATCTTAAATTCTAAATCTAAAGTGCTAAATTTTAATCATTGATATAAAATATAATAAATAAAAAACTAAGATTTGTTTAATAAACATGAAGTGCAACACTCTTTACTTAATAAATAGCGTTTAAGAATTGGCCAATAATAACACGGTATTTGTGTGCCAATGTATAAATCATATTATAATTTATCGACAAAATATTTCCTCAATAATTTAATAATCTTTGTTCATGGTACTGAAAAGAAATTATAATAATATTTCATTTTAGTTTTAAATAAATGATATTTTTTAGTTGTTGACAAAAAATTGAGTAAATTTGTTGAAGAAAATCAATTTTCACGTTGAAAATAATCAAATATTATCTTGCTCTCACATAATAAACAAACTTATGCTAAATAGGAGTGTAAAAAAATTCTGAAAATTACAGCACTAGTTTGATTTGTATTAGTGACATAAGAAAAAACTGCCACTACTACATATGATGACAATGTTTAAATAAAACTGCATTGAATGCAAACATTTAAGAGCTATGGACATTACATGCATGCAGACACTATGATTCATTCATGTGTGTGTTCTTTACGAAGCTTTGCCACTTGCATTGACACATTCACCCAATTTGCCATATCCTCCGGTGGTTACCATAATCTGAAGTTTCCCATGTGAAGTTCTTGTGATAGGATGAACCAACTTAAAATACAAAAGTTGTTAATTTAATTTATTTTTCTTTCTTAGTTTAATTAATTAATTTATATATTTACCATAAAGAATATAATAGTAGCTGCCAAGTATGAAATTCTACTACTATTGGTTCTTAGTTGCATTTCTCATGGAGCCAGCTCATTGCTACAAGAAACATGTTACCCTATCAGTAAAATCATATTTAAAAAATAGGACATAATTCTGTTAATTTAAATTATTAGTTCTTCTTGATTATTGTATACCTCTTTTCTTCCCATAATTTCACTAAAATTCAACAAGATTGATCTTGATTTAATTAGTAGCTTCTAAGATAACACCAAATATTGATCTTGATTTTAATTTATGATAATAAGATTATTAAAAATTTGTATAAATACAAAAAATTAGTCACTAAATAAATTACCATATATTTGTGTATATTTTATATATGTTATTTCATATATATTTTTTTATAAAGTAATTGGCTATTAGAATATAATCAAATATTTCAAGCAAAATAATCAAATATGTCATTATAGACTAATAATTAAACATTTTCATGAATACCAAATATAAAATTATATATATATAAAACCAAATCGCAGTGCCTGATTTAAGGGAGTTATCAGAAACTAGCTATTAAATTAATTAGTTCATTTCATGGCAAATTACAGTTGCGAGTAAAAATTGAAAAAATTTTGGTAAAAAAAATAGTAAACTTATTGAACTGTTTTATTTTTTTAATAGTTAATCAAACAACAACAACAAAGCCTTGTCTTACTAGATAAAGTTGGCTATATGAATCAAACAATGTTATTGAGCTCTATCATGTATTTATGTCTATAGAGAGACCGTTTACATGTAGATCTGATTTGACCACCTTATGGATGGTCTTCTTAGATCTTCCTCTACTTTTCACCCCTTATCCATCTTCCATCCTATTCACTCTCCTGACTGGGTGTTTTGTCGGTCTTCTTCTCACATGTCCGAACCACCTGAGCCGCGATTCTACCATCTTTTTCACAATAGATGCTACTTCAACCCTCTCTCTTATATCTTCATTCCTTATTTTATCCAATCGCGTATGACCATTCATCCATCTCAACATCTTAATCCCTGCCATACTTAACTTATGTTTGTGTTCTCCTTTGGCCGCCCAACACTATGTACCATAAAGTATAGCCAGTCTGATAGTAGTGCGATAGAATTTACCTTTAAATTTTAAAAGTACTTTTTTGTCACATATAAAATCAGACGTACTTTGCCATTTTAACCAATTTGCTTGGATCCTATGATTTACATCTTGTTCAATCTCTTCATTATCCTGTATAATGCACCCAAGATACTTAAAACTCTTCACTTTTCTTAGGATGTTGTCTCCAATCTTCATCTCTATATTAGGGTTTTTCCTTTGCAGGCCGAACTTACATTTCATATATTCCGTCTTGCTATGGCTTATACGCAGACCATACACTTCTAGAGCTTCTCTCCATAACTCCAACTTCTTATTTAGGTATTCCCTTGACTCTCCCATAAGGACGATAACATCGGCAAAAAGCATGCACCATGGTACAGGCTCTTGGATATGCTCTGTGAGTTCCTCCAAGACTAATGTGAGAAGGTATGGACTTAAGAATGATCCCTGGTGTAATCCTATACTAATAAAAAAATTTTTTGTCACACCACCTTGAGTATTCATACTAGTTGTAGTCCCATCATACATATATTTAATTATACGAATATATGCGATCTTTATCCTCTTCTTTTCTAAAACCTTCCATAAGACCTCCCTTAACACCCTATTATATGCTTTTTCCAAATCAATAAATACCATATGTAGATTCTTTTTATTATTACGATATCTCTTCATTATCATTTTTAATAGTTAATCAATTTAAAATAATATAATATAAAAAATTATTTTTAAAAATATATTTCATACATAAATATATTATTTTATTATGTTAACTTCAATCTTAGTTGAATTTTAATTGAATTTTTAAATATCTAATTTTATTGGTCGGTCAGTTCAATTTTTATAACCTTATTTTTTGTGTATGGTTGTAATATTATTACTTGTAAAACAACAACTGTATACAATCCATTCCCAGCTTGCTTTCGCTTCATTATTTGACATGCACCATAATAATAATAATAATAACAACGGTTAATGAACCTTTAATTCCTATGCAAAATAATATCCACAAGAAGCTATATAGATTCACAGAATCCAGTTTCATAACATATATGACTATGATTCTTTGGATATTTCCCAATTCTATTGTCTGAAAACAACTTGTGCAAAAATGTTCCAACCATATTAGGTTTTAGGCGGTTGCAAATAACATTATCTATGTCCCTAAACGGTTGTATTAGCCTACCCTTTAAAAAAAAATTATATATAGTTAACAAAAGACGGTGACACGGTGATACTAACACCATTAATGTCTCATATCTCAATGTTGCTGCCATAATTAGCAATCATATATGGCTCCAAGGTCTCACAAAATAATAATACTTAACCAGATTTGTAGGGATTTTTGGATAATTTAGAACACCTTCTAACGTTGACCTAAATCAAGAGATTAATGTTTTTTTTTAATGAATTTCTCAGGTACATAATGATGATTACGTGTCATTCTTTTAAGGTTTGGGAAATATTCAAAAGTCTTGCTCAGACTTTTCAGGACTTATAATTTTGTTTTATCATGAATGTAATGTGGATCCTGTTTCAATTTGAAGAAGAGGAAGAAATTTACTATTTTCTTATTATTCATCATTTTTGTATGTGTAATCCTGGTTTTTTTTTTTAATTTAGAACATTAAAAGTTGGCCGTAATTCAGTCTTGTTGGATAAATTTGTTATTAAAAATGTTATTGTTAAAAAAAATCTGTCATCAAATTACCTATTACGTATTTATGTATAAATATATGTTTTATTTATCTTATTATTTTATATTTTAATATATTTTTTAAATAAATAACTAATTTAATAATTATTTTTTTGTGTAAACGTACCATAATTGAATTTTATTTATGGTATTACTATTGGCTCAAATAATCCTACTTGTAATCTCATCCATAAATACATATCTTTGATTAAGAAATTGGTCCAATTCAACAGTGATATACTTATAATCTGATTTATATAGAATTTGTTTGGGTATTATTAAATTATTAAAAAAATAATAAAAAATTATTTTTAATTTTTAGTATATTTGATAAAATTTTAATAANATTTATTTTAAAAAATTATAGAAACACAAAAACAGATAAAAATTAATACAAAATGATATATTAAAAAATATAAAAAAAAGTTAAACTAGAAAACAGCAGGAACCGTCTGTTTCTCTATATGTAGTGCCTCAACTAGTAAGAGCCATGCAGCTTATGGATAAAGGATAATGTATAAATGTATTCCTTTCAAGAGTATAATGCTGCAGAATATTTATTTATTTTATTATATTATATTTTACAAAGATATGGTGCTATAGCTACTAGTATCCTTGTGTTGTAGTCAAGTTGATCAGATCATAGTGTTATCTATATTATTTTTTTTAATAGTTTAATATTAATAATAATTAAATATAATAAGAGTATGTAAAGAGTACATAAAATTTTTCTTTTTTTATTATTTTTATGTATTCCTATTATAATTAATTATTATCAATATTAAATTAATAAAAAAATAATTTAAGTAACACATAGGTTTCTTAATTTATATAACAATTTTATTAGAAAGGAAGTGACTTCAAAATAAATTAACATTATTATACATTGACTTCATCCACCAAAGGTTTCTATATATATGTTCACAAATCAGTATCCAAACCACACAACAAAAATCCACGGATTATTCAAACAAAAAAAATGTCTATGGACATGATCTATGATGTTCTATTATTGATCCTGTTACCAATCCTTCTTGTGATAGTCTCGTTCAATTTCTTGCGACACAAGCAATGTTGTCAAAGAGAAAAGAAGCGGCTTCCACCAGGGAACATGAAGTTCCCATTGATTGGTGAGACAATAGAGTTCTTCAATGCTCAGAGGAGGAACCAATTGTTCGAGGAATTTGTCCACCCACGAATTCTAAAGTACGGAAAGATCTTCAAAACAAGGATAATGGGGTCTCCAACCGTGGTTGTTAATGGTTCTGAAGCAAACAAATTCTTTCTAACCAATGAGTTTAAGTTGGTGAAGAGTTCTTGGCCTTCTTCCTCTGTTCAGCTCATGGGAACTGATTCAATTATGGAGAAAGACGGCGAAAGGCATCGATTCCTTCGTTCCTTGATTGGAACTAGCCTTAGCTATGCAGGACTAGAGAATCTAGTTCCAAAACTATGCAACCATGTTAGATTCTTCCTGGAATCTAAATGGCAGGGTCATGGAAACACAATTAGTCTTTATCGGTCCACCAAAATCCTAACTTTTAGCATAGTTTTCGAGTGCTTGTTGGGAATCAAAGTGGAACAAGGGATGCTAGAGACATTTGAGAGAGTTCTAGAAGGGGTGTTTTCACCGGCAATTATGTTCCCTGGCTCGAGGTTTTCGAGGGCAAAGAAGGCAAGGATGGAGATAGAAAAGGCTCTTACCAAAGCAGTTAGAGAGAAGAGGAAGGAGATGGAAGAGAATTTGCATAATGAGAAAGATGGAATGCTTCTTTCAAAATTGGTCAATGGATTGATACATGGTGAGATTAATGAAAAAGAGGTCATTGATAATGTGGTGTTGTTGGTTTTTGCAGCTCATGATACAACTTCTTTTGCCATTGCTATGACTTTCAGGATGCTTGCAGAGCATCCTAAATGCTATAGAAAGTTGCTTCAAGGTAACAATGATAGCTGACGTAGCTTTTTTTTTCATTACATTAAAAAATTAATATATTTAAACAGATAATTAGACAGACTGTATTTTTAAATTTATTTTTTAAATTTTATTCAAGGAATTGTTATTTTTACGCAGAACATATTGATATAGCGAACAACAAAAGAAGAGAGGAAAATTTATCGATCAACGATATAAAGAAGATGAAGTATACATGGCAAGTTGCTAGAGAAAGCATGAGATTGTTCCCTCCTATTTTTGGCTCTTTTAGGAAAGCAATTACTGATATTGAATATGAGGGATACACCATACCTAAAGGATGGAAGGTGAATTTTATAATAATATTTGCTTCTTATATATTTTTATGTATGGATTTAATTTCTAAATTTATTAACCTAATTATTCACTAAATCACAGTTGAAAATTGTCCAAAATAGTTAGATATATTAGTCACAGCAGTCCAACTTAACAAAAATACATCTTAATCAACCACTCAATATAAAGAATTTAGTTAATTTGATATGATTCAAGTCAGACCAGTATAATTAAATAATATATTTATGATTAATTTTTTTTATACAGTTTTCAATTTATCAATTAAATGTGAAGTATTTTGTGGCTTATTTTAGGTGTTATGGACAACGTATGGGACACATTACAATGAAGAGTATTTTAAGGAGGCTCAAAGTTTCAAGCCAAGTAGGTTTGAAGAAGAAATACCACAATATGCATTTGTTCCATTTGGAGGAGGACCAAGAGTGTGTGCTGGGTATCAATTAGCAAAGATCAATATACTAATTCTTGTGCATTATGTTGTGACAAGATATGAGTGGTTCTTACTTCATCCACAGGAACCAATCATCATGGATCCTCTTCCACTCCCATCCCTTGGAATGCCAATTAGAATTTTTCCCAAGCAAAATTAAACATTGTATTGTGTATTAAATTATTATTGTATCCTTTAATTTACACACATCAGCAATAATAAGAGGATTATGTATTAAATTAAAAGTTGTCTTGCCATCGTGTGATGTCCTTAAAATGAGGAGCAAGCACATGTTATTAATTAGTTGGACGTATATGTTATATTAGATTCAATTTCTAAATGCAGTTATTAAGCGGAAAATATAAATGATGGGCATGATTAAAATCACTTTCTTTTAACTTTTATGAGTTTATAACTTCCATTTTTGTTTATTAGTATATACAATATTCAAATTACTAAAAAAAATTATAAGAAAAACATCATATTTTTTTTGTTTCTTCTGAATCTCCTTTTCATCATTATCTTCGTGAGTATTATTAACATTTATTTCATTTCCACTTCAAAATGTCATATTCTATCCAAATATATAGAGAAAAATAAAGTTAAAAGAAATGTATATTGTAGACATTAAAAATTGTATATTAACATTTTAAATGAAAAATAATAGCTTAAATAAATTTTTAGTTTCAATAAAATATTTAATTCATTCTTACTTGTTATTTATTAAAAGGGCTTATGGTGCAAACTAAAATGTTGACATGATAGGATATATATACTACACCAACATTTAACATGTTTGGCAAATATTTAACAAAACAAGCTAACAACTACGACTAAAATAAACAACTTTTAAATTATATTAAACTAAAATTAAAATGAAAATTTTCTAGGAACTTATAAAATAAAAAGAAAACAAATAATTTTAATTTGTAGTAAACAAAAACTTATTTAAGAGTTTATTTTTATTTTTAGTAACTGAAAAAGGAATGTGACTTTTGTATTATGATATTTTTATGTTTTAGAAGTTACCGGATTTAGGTTTAAAATTTAAAATTGTTGCAATGATTTTAATATTGCACTAAATAGTACTACATAAACAGATAAACCAACTATAATCAGCTCATTAGTCTATTTAAATAAGTGTTAAAAATTCATTAGTTAATAACAGAAAACAAAAAAAATAAAATTAGTACTAGATAAAGATAGTAAAAAAATTAAAATTAATGATGTTATAATCATTCATTATTATTCCACTTAATTATATAAAAGGAGTACGAGGACAGACAAAGTCACATGGCCTTTCCCAATTTGTGAATAAATTAGCCCTAAACGTTTTTGTTTCACTAGATAACTCATCATTAATAATTTATAAATTAAGTCTCCACCTTCTTCATCGCTTATCACTATCAAATATCAAAACACAAATGAGAAGTAAGACACATGCATTATTGATAATAATAGTTAAGGTCATAGTATAAATATATAATAGAACAAACATTCTAGAAGCATGCATGGTTATTAATAAAACGGAAAAGAGTACCTAAAGAGTACGTAAAGATAATAATATTGTAAAAAAAATAAAAAAATAAAAAAAAAAATTATTAATTGTTAATTGATTGAAAATTATAAACTATAAAGGTAAAATTAAGTATATATAGAACATTAACCTATGAAAAATAAAAGCAAATAAAGATAAGATAAGGATAAAGATAAGATAAAATAAAATAATAAAGACTGAAATTATAATTGAATTTGTGTATTTTGTTGGGTTGAATTTGTGGGCCGTGAGACGTCTTTATTGTTGTCATGGGCTAAGATAAAAGAGTGCTTAAATACGCTCCGCAAGCTGGAGGATGAAAGATGTCAAGAACATTGGGTTTATTCAGATTAAGATGGAAGGCTTGAGAACACAAAAGTTTGGTGAAGATGTAAGCTAATTGCCCAAAGAGAATTGGGAGAAATTTTATTACTCCAACTTGAGCTTTTTGTCGAAACAAGTGACAATCAACCTCTAAATATTTTGTCCGTTCATGAAAAATCAGGTTAGCATCCATATGAAGAGCACTCTGATTATCACAATATAAAACTGGTGGGCAGATACGAGAGCTGCGTAAAAATCGTAACATATTTAGTATCCATTGAAGTTCACAAGTTGTGTTGGCAAGTGCACGATATTCTACTTCAATGGATGAGCAGGCAACGGTGGATTTTCTTGAAGAACTATCTAAAAAGAAACAATAACCTGTTAAAGATCGCCGAGTGTCAGGACATTCGGCCCAATCAGAGTCACTGAAGCCGAGAAGCTGAATTTTGTATTTTCTTGAAAAAAAGTCCTTTGCCGGAACTAGTTTTCAGATATCGTAACACATGCTTGAGATTCAGTAGGAGAGGCTATAAATTGACTTAATTGTTGAGTGGCATACATAATGTCCGGTCGAGTAGTGGTGAGATAAATAAGATGGCCAACTAAACGGTGATACACAAAACGGTCAGATAGTAGGGGATTTTTGTCTTGATATAGTTTTGTGATACTATCCATTGGAACAGAAGCAGGTTTAGCACCTAATAAACCAGAATCCTCCAAAAGATCAAGACAATATTTTCTTTGAGATAAGCAAATTTCCTTCACTGATTGAACAACCTCAATACCCAAAAATATTTTAATGGACCCAAGTCTTTAATTAGGAAGTGTTGGTGCAAAATAGACTTAATGGCAGTATGTTCATAAATGAAATTACCAGTGAGAACAATGTCGTCAACATAGACTAGAATCATAGAAATTTGAGCACCAGTGAATTTAACTTCATAGAGGCCAATGCCAAAACTAATCTGATGGTGGCAGGCTTGACAACAGGAGAGAAAATTTTCAAAAAATCAACACCTTCAATTTGAGTGAACCCTTTAGCCACAAGGCGTGCTTTATATCGATCAACTGAACCATCAGGCTTGCGTTTGATGCAATAAACCCATTTACAGGCAACCGGCTTAAGGCAATTAACAAGACGCCAAATTTTATTCAGTTCAAGAGCATCCAACTCATCTTTCATAGCACTACGCCAATTAGAGTGTTGATTGACATCCTTAAAAGATTTTGACTCAACGTCAAAATGTAGAGATAAAAGAAACTTTTATGTGAAGATGAAAGAGAAGAAAAAAGACATGACTGAAGATAAAGGATACTTGTACTTTAAGGGAGATTGATTTGTAGAGATGAGAGAGGAATTGCACAAACAATCAGAGAGATATGCTGGACATCGGTGAGGCTAGTTGGAATGACGAGGATAAAGTTGCTCAGGTAGTGAAAAAAGTGATAGGAAATGAGAAGGTGATGGTGGACTGGTATCTAGTGTGGAAAGAGAGAAGGGTGTGTGCCTTGAGAGAGATTCGGTGATTATGGATTCAACTTGGTTAAGAAACGACAGTGAGGAAGAAGGAGAGGTTGTTGGAGAAAATTAATAATTAGATGGAGTTGGGTTAATGAGTATGGGTGAGGGTTCAACTGGAAGACTAACTGAATCTTGTTTTTAAGAAGACCTGTTTGGTAATGTTGGGCTGAGTGTATGGAATTAGATATTTTTGGTAACTAAGGGCAGGATCATTTCATAAAAAATCACGTTTCTAGAAATCTCAATTCTTTTATCTTCTAAAACATAAACAATATATCCTTTAAAACCATGTTGAAAGCCAATAAACACAGCCTTTTTGGATCAAATTTCGATCTGTTTGCCATTAGGATAGAAACAAAACATAAGCATCCAAAAACTTTAAGGTTATGATAATTTGGTGAATGATTGAATAAAATCTCAAATGGTGTTTTAAAATTAATTGCAGATGATGAAACTCTGTTAAGTAAATAAACAACATGTTTAACAGCATAAGACCAAAAAAATTGTGGTAAATTAGATTGAAACATAAGAGCACGAGCTATATTCAAAATATGTTGATACTTGCGTTCTACCCTTCCATTTTGTTGAGGAGTTTCAACATAACTACGTTGATGAATAATGTCATTTGAAGCATAAAAATCATGTAAAATAAATTCTGGTCCATTATCGGAATGAATAGTTTTGACTTTAGAATTGAATTGTGTTTCAACTAAAGTAATAAATTTTTTTACATGATTTTGCACTTCTCCTTTTGATTTTAATAAAATAACCCATGTAAAGCGGCTAAAATCATCAACAATAGTAAAAAAATATTTATGATTACAAATAGAATTTTGTCGAAACGAAACGGACCCTAAATATCAAAATGTAATAAATCAAAATTTGTATTGGTTTTGTTAAAACTTTGAAAAAATGAAAGTTTCTTTTGTTTAGAAAGATGATAAATGTCACAAGCCTCGTCATAATGCATAGAGATAAAAGAAAATTGTTTATGTAAATGATTAAGGGTGTGTTTGGTTTTGCGTTAGAAAGAAGAGAAGCACGTTTAAGTGCATTGAACGCTTCCTCTTTTTGTTTGGATGCTTTTTTTTTTTCCTAAACGCCAACGTGATTTTAGGTTCGTAACGTACGTTTATAAGAAGCTGGAAATTGTAGCTTCTGCATTTAGAAAATCACGTTTAGGATTGAATTTATTTTGTTTTACCAATTCTACCCTTTACTTTCTTGCTTGTAGTCTCTTTAGTATTCAAATATTTTAAATATATAACTATATTTTTTATTAAATTTTTACTTTTAATTTTGTATAAAAAATATATTTTTGTTTGGCTTTGTTAAAATTTGTAAGTGTAATTCTTGTATATTAATTTATTATTATAATTTTGTTATAATATAAATTATTGATCCTATCAAAAAGAACAAAGTAAATAAAAGATTAATTATAACTAAGAATAAAATCATAAATAATTAAAATTTATAGTTTAAAATAGTATTAAATAAAAGAATACCAAGAGTATTAAAAAAATTATAAGTAATATAATTTAATAAAATATATTTTGTTTATTTAAGTTGATGTCTATTTTAGTAATTTTTTATCTAAAAGTAATTTTGAGTAGTGTAATCCAAACAATATTTACTTTACTATAATCCATTTTAATATAAAGATTACCAAACACTTTAATACAAACTTACTTTTCATCAAAATTAAGTTTGTAAAATCAATTTTACACAAACTCTCGTTTACAAACTGAAATCTAAACACATACTAAGTCTTTGTCCAGAAAAATGTCCTAAATAAAAATGCCATATATTTGAAGGTGTAATAGGTGGGGATTGGATGAAATTTATGGAATATGTAGTGGATCAATTTTTACCAAAATTGAGTTCAAAGACATATAATCCCTCTCTCATTCTGTCCAAATCAACCGTCCCCAAATTGTTGTTCTGTAGAGTACAAGAAGAAGATGAAAAAGTGAGTTCACATATGAGTGCTGAAGTAATTTTTGAGATGAAGATAATATTGAAGTTGAAATGAGGTAAATAACGAACATAATGAAGAATCAAGAATGGTAAAAATTGAACAATACCTTTATAAGAAACAGTAATTTGAGAACCATTTGGTAAATGAACAATAATAGAAGAAATTTGTGTGTAAGAAATAAACCAAGATAAACTTGGTGCAATGTGATCTGTGCACCAGAATCAATGATCCAAGTGTTCAAAAATGAATCTCGATTTGAGAAATTGTTAATAATAGAAAAAGTATTGAAAGAACAAAGATAATGAGTAGTTAGACAAAGCTCAAGTTGGTTTGAAGGGCGAGCTTCTTTATTGAAAGGAAGTATCAGGTCCAAAAGAGACTCCAAATGAAGTTGCTTGCTGGTGTGCTCTTTCTCCTTGACCTAGAACAGAGTAAGAAGGTTGATTATTCATAGTAAGCGGGGAAGTTGAAGGAGTCTGAATTGGTTGGTTTATCCATGGATGTCAGCAAAGTTCAAGAGGTACCATAATAAAATGAAAAGAGTAGTATGCAAAGATAATAAAATTGTGAAAGAATAATGAAAGAAAAGAAAAAATAAAAAAAATTATTGATTGTTGATTGATTGAAAATTATAAACTATGAAGGTAAAATTAAGTATATATAGAGCATTGGCCTATAAAAAATAAAAGCAAATAAAGATAAGATAAGAAAAAATAAAATAATAAAGAGTAAAATTATAATTGAATTTGTGTATTATATTGGACTGAATTCATGAATCGTGAAATATCTTTATTATTATCATGGGTTAAGGTAAAAGAGTGGTTTAATAGTTATGATTATTAAGCTTCTCACAAGTAATAATAAGAACAAAAAATAATCCACAATAGTAAAAATGCATGTGTGTTTGTATAAATTAAAGTACACATATAGCTAAGCATTTAGTTTGGAATGTAAAGCACCCTAGGTTGTTAAAATGACCTAATAGAATTATTCCACAATAATTGGTATATTGTATATATACTTAATTAATTAGATCAACCTATTGAAAGTATAATGAAAATCAGTATGTGATTGTTCATGCATGTAGTGATGTAAAATAAATATAGCATATCTAGACAAGTTCCTATATATCTTTTATTTTAGTTAATTTAATTGTGGGTTCGAGAAAATTTGAGAAAATTTTACTTTCTTTTTCTGTGAGATGTTAAAATGATATTTTTTTCTTTTTATTTTATAAATATACATTTCTCTCTTCTAACTTTTAAAAAACCTTCTCTTTAATCCATTTTAAATTTTTTGTGTTAACTAATATTAACTTTATCTATTTTTTAAGAAAAAATAAATTATTTTTTGAAAAAATACTCATTAACAAAAATTTTATTTTTTATTATTAAATTTTACTTACCAAAATATTCTTTAATAATTTTTTTATTGATTAAATTGTATTTTTACCAAAATACTTTTAAAAAAATTAATAATTAAATTATTTTTCTAAGATACCTACCCTTCAATAATTTTTTAATTATTAAATTATGATTTTACCAAAATTTTTGTTAACAACTATTTTATATTTTACTATTAATTTTTCAATATCAATATATATTATTTTAACATTAAATAAAAAAATTTTACCACTATTAATATGTATAACAATTAATATATATTGATATATATTGAAAAATAATCTTATTAAAATATTTTATTTAATGTTAAAATAATATATATAAATATCAAAAAATTAATAGTAAAATATAAAAAAATTAATAACAAAAATTTTGGTAAAATTATAATTTAATAATTAAAAAATTATTGAAGGGTATTTAAAAAAATAACATAATTATTAAATTTTTTAAAAATACAATTTAATCAATAAAAAAATAATTTATTAAAGAATATTTTATTAAACAAAATTTAATAATAAAAAATAAAATTTTTGCTATATTTTTTGAACATATTTTTTATTTTCTTTCTTCTTAAATTTAAAATTTCATCTAAATACTAATTAATTAAATAGATATATTTTTTTGTGCCATTTTTTTTCCTTTATGAAATTAAACTGCCGACAGGGTAAGAATTAGTTGTAATATATTTCTGATGGGTCTCTAGCTATGTTTATTTGATGTGGGTCTGAGGAGGATTTGAGACTTCACAAAAATTGTGTTTTTCATGTTTATTTTGACTATTTGCACTGCAATAAATCAGCAATAATAATACATGAACATGTATTATTTATGAGTTTGATGCCTCTCTTTCCTTTTTTTTTCATTTTTTCTCTTTTTTACTTACATTAAAACTATTAAAGGATGGTATCAATTTTTATTAAAAAAAAAATTTGATGAGAACGTCAACTAAATTTAATTAGAAATTAAACAAAGAAAAAGTTAACCCAATTTGATGTTAAATGAATATAAAGTGATCAACTCACTTATTTATATAAATAAATTTCAAATATTTTATTATACATTGTATATGTAATAATTTATTAAAAAAAAATTTTACAATTATTTTTGAGTGGTAAACTTATTCATCTGTTTAAATAAGTATTGAGAATTTAAATCCTACTTTATACATCTAATAATTCATATATTAATTAAGTTGAAAAATACCATAGACCAAAAAAAAATTACGGATGTACGTAGGCAGCATTGATATAAAAAAACTGTTGATTTATAAATGAATTCTCATAACATTAATGTTTATTTGAAAGTGACAAAGTAATCAGTATTTGAGAGTGATATAAGTTAAGAAGGTCTCACCAGCTGGGCACCATTATTATTCACTAAATAGTAAATACTTGACAGCATTGCACGTTATTATTAATTAAAAAAAATAATATTTACACACTAAAATTAATTATTAAATTTAATTATTATATATTTATGTATAAATATTTTTAATATATATTTTATTTTTAATATATATTCTATTTTAATGACTAATTTTAATAGTTATTTTTTATATATACCTAACAAAATTATTATTAATAACTCCTTTTATCTATCTCTTTCTTTCCATTTGTATACACCGCACCCCGTTTTTGTACACTTGTTTTCATTTGTAGAGTGATATTTTTATGATCAACCAAGAGTGTGATATTAGTGGCGAAAAAATTTAGGAGTACGTTTAAATAGAGGAATATACTAATATAGTGAGATAAAATACTAAAAAAACATTAAAAATAGAGATATCAATGTCTCTTTAAAAATGTACATAGTATATTTTAGTGATATTATTATGTACATTTACTTATTTTTTTCAATATAATCATATATTTAAATCATACTATATTATTTATAATTATGTATTTCGTCTCTATAAATACGAAGGAAAAACGAGCTAGAGAAAAAGGACATTAAACTAAAGAAAAGATTAAAGATGTTAATTAAACCTTCTCTTATTTATATTTGCATATATATGATTATTTGGTACAAGCTAAAACTAACGACGATGGAGATAAAAATACATTTAGTTATGATGGTAAATTGAAATTAATTGTATAACAAAATTTGTATAACAAATTCTGTTAGAAATTAGTGTTGCTAAGTAAGCGTATAATTATCTTAATTAGTTAATTGCTTTAAATTAAATTAGAAATTAGGGATAAGTTAGTAATATAAATAATAGATAATTTCATTTTGTAACTTATTTTACTCAATTTTTCTTGGTGAATCAATATACAAAGGGTTTGTTTGGGTGAGCTTCTAAGAAAAGATCTTTTTTTGAGTTATCTGTTTTTAAAAGATCTTATAGAGAAGTAAAAGTAATTTTATGTTTGGATATCTCATATTAAAAGATCTTTTTATATATCAATTATGTTTGGGTATAACAATATAAAAGTACTTTTTTGTTTATTTATTACATGAAAAACATCTTTTTTTTAAGGAAAAAAGATCTTTTAAAAAAAGATGTAAATTACAGCTTCTCAAAAAAGATCTTTTTTGATTTTACTAGTGTTTTTACTTTTACTACTAAAAATTTGCCAAACACGTTAAAAAATTAAAAAAGATATTTTTTTAACAAAATAATGACGCCCAAACATGCACTAAAAACTATTCTCTCTCTTCTTCTTCTCTAATTCTTCTCCCAGAATTTCGATCTAAAACTTGATTTTATCAACTAACATTAAATCCAATACCAAATGAGAGATTCACAACTTAAATCATAAGCTTTTAGTCCCACGTTTTCAAAAATATTAATATAGAATAATAATTTTGATCATGCCCCTTACTTGCCTTTAACACAATGATTATTCAATAATTCTCCTTTCTTGTCTTGAATTGAACCCCTTTCATGACATTTTTCACTTTTTGTGGCCTCAATAGTACAATTTTTTTATTTATATTTTAATGCGCGATCATAATTTATTTCATTGGTCTATTTAAAGTTGAGATGTCGAGTTTGTGATCATAACAAAAAACTATAGAAAGAAAATAATTTCGGAGAAACAGAAATAATGTTCTATATATATACTAATGACGTTAAAATGTATATAAATCACTTAAAAAGGCTTTAAAAATTAAGTTTCCGAAAACTTAATCAACCATTGAATTAGTAGAGTTAAAAATTTAAAAGTTTAAAAGTTCAATAGAGGTTTAATCGAGATTAATATAATAGTTTTTTATTATTTTAAATTGATTAACCGCAAAAAATTACAACAGTTTGACAGAATAATTAATTCTTTGATTGAATTTTTTAATTTTTTGACTCATTTGTGGATAGTTAATTTTTTATTTGAATTTAACTGATTTAATGACTAATTTTTAATTAATTTCGTCGAATCAAATCAATTGATCGATTCGACCAGATTCTAGTAACCATGTTAAAAACATAGCAAGAGGCAAAAAAAAAAAAGAAAAAAAAAAGCCAAAATGGATATTTATTGCCTGCCTCTTGCGTAGAAAACACACTTGACAGTTGACAATAAAAATAATAATAAAGGAGAATTGAATAATTTGTTTATCATTGAAATAGTTAGTGGCTATTCAAATTTCAAATTCAAAGTTCAAACCCATGCATGCTCACGTACACACACAAACAAATAAGCATGTCCGTCTAAAAAAAAATAAAAATAAGCATGCAAATAAATAATTATTTATATATATTAGTACCTGCAATTTGCTCTTAATACATGGCTGAAGATATTGAGCTTTGAGGATGGCACCGACATATATATAAAGTTCATGTAATTTACCACATACATTATTCATTAATATAACTGAAAATATGCATGCATTATGCCTCCTCCATGCCATTGTGACCAAAAAAAGGGAATCTTGGTCTTCCTAAAAACCTACACCAAATTCAACCTCCCTATCCCTACCTATATATAATATAATCAAATAATTTTTTTTTTCAAGTTTAATTAATTTTGTGAAGTGTGTCATTCCATCAAGTAATGTTACGTAAATAAAAAGGGAAAATACGAGGAATTAATGGAATATTTATACAATATGTACAATAGAGGTTTATGGAATATTAGAGATATAATCATTAGTGTTACTTTTTTCCATTAGTTGAAGTTTTTGGGATGAGTGGTATCATGACATAGCATTGTTAAGAGTTCGATCATTGGTGAACCCCAAAATCGAATGGTTATTCTAAATAGTATGAAAGATGTTTATTTTATAACTCAAATAAGCCATTGTACACATTGTACAAATAGTCCATTTTTTTCCTAGCGGAATTCAAATAAAAATTAATAGTTTTAAACTTACTATTATGCTGAGATAGAGAAAACCCTTTATTTCCTATTTGATGAGTTTCAGTTAAATGTTTATATATAATTCCTTTTGTATAAATTATACAAAAAGTTGGTTTTCTAGCAGAACCATTATTTTAATCCTGTTTCATAAATCTTAAAATGTTGCTTCTTTGGCAATGGGTTATAAATAAGCTAAGAGTTATGCTGTGATGATCCAGAAAGCACCTTTCAACGAAGATTTTAGATTATATTTTGGGAAATCCTACTTGTATAATAAAATTTAGTCTTTGGTTAGTCTTTAAAATTTAAATAATATTATTTAATTAAATTTAATTAAAACACATTTTTAATTTATAACTAACATGTTAGTAATTAAAATTAATTTAAAATTTAAATATTAAAATTTCTCTAATTTTCTATCCACTTTATAAAATAATTATTTTATCATTTTTTTTATTTTATTTGTGCGTTCTCCCTTTCTCTGTCGTACGTTCTTTTCTTCTTCTTTCTCACGTTCTTCACAAAAATCTCCATAAAAAAGTATCACTTTTTTACAGGTAAATTTGCTATTTCATATTTAATATTTTATTATTATTATTAGATGAGTCGTGCTATTTTGTTTCTATTTCGAGTGACTTGCATGCTAACTCAAAACTCATTCATCATCGAATAAAATTTTAATAAGATTATATCAACATTTGAATTAAACAATAGATGAATTATCAGTCTATGCATCAATATTCTTTTCTTCTTCTTCTCTTTCTTTTTTTTATTAATTTTTATCTCTAGAATGATTAGAGAATACTACCAACATAAAATAATTAGACCGAATTAAAGATAAATAAAAGAGCAATCGCAGGTATTCAGGAGAAAAAAAAAACAAATAAAAATTTAATAAAGGTTTATAGTTTTCAGCAATTTTTTTATTATTAGTTGAATTTTTTCATTACTTATTTGAACATGAATGCTTTTAAAATTATTAAAATCCATGTGCGTAAAAATTAATTTTTTTTTTCAATTATAAGTTGTAACACATCTAAAATTATTAAGTTATACAAAAAATATTTTTAAAACACATCCAAAATCATAAATCTAAAATTTAAATTTAAATATTAAAATTGAAATTAATTTTTTATATCTTATTCGATAAAAAATCATCTAATATTTCTCTTTTTTTTAATAGTTAGATTTTTCATTACTTATTTGAAAATTAATGTTTTTAAAATTATTAAAATGTATGTTCATAAAAATTCGTTTTTGTTTTCAATTATAACACATCTAATATTATTAAGTGATACACAAAATATTTTTAAAACACATCTAAAATCATAAAAAAGAAAATTAAATTTAAACGTTAAATATAAAATTAATTTTTTTATATCTCAAATTGGGTAAAAACTCATCTAATATTTTTTATTTTTTATTATTTGAACATTAATGCTTTTAAAATTATTAAAATGTATGTTTATAAAAATTGGTTATTTTTTTAATTATTACATATCTAAAATTATTGACTTATATACAAAAGATGTTTGAAACACATTTAAAATCATAAATCTAAAATTTAATTTATTTAAACGTAAAAAATAAAACTAATTTTTTTATAAAAATGCATCTAATATTTCTTATTTTTTATTAATATTTTTAAAATTATTAAAATGAATAATTAAACTAAGTTTTTTAGATCTTATTCGATAAAAATATATCTAACATATTAATTTAAAATATGATCTCTTTTAGGGAGTTTTAGATGTGTAGGTTAATAAGTAAAACCCTTAAGATTTATTTTTTGAATTTTAAAATAAAAATCTTCAATTTTATTGCATTTAATTTTTGAATGTGTATTTAAATGATAATCTATTAATAATTAAAAATAGTAAAACTGAAATAGAAATTTTAAATTTTAAATTTTAAATTTCTGTTTTATTTAGTTTGTATTTTGAATGTATATTTAATTTTAAAAAGAAACTAAATCTATCTAAATGTATTTGTTTTAGTTTTTTTAAATTATTATAATAAAAGGTTAAATGATCACTTTTAAAAAATACCTTAAATTTTTTACGGTAAAAGAAATTATATGTGATCCGTTACCTGACCCACCGCAATAATTTCGGAATCGAATTCCACCAAAAGAGATAACTTCCCCGAGAATCTCTCTGACCAGAACCATTAAGATCTCAAGAATTTCTCAAACCAATATAACGGAAAAACTCAAATATATACAAGTGACTCATTCAATCAAACGTACGTAATTCATTCTAGATCCATTTGAATAATTTTCATACTTTTATTTACTTGAGTATTAGAGTCCATTTACAAGTATACGATGTCGCCACTCTTATAAGAAGACAACGTCGTTCCTTCTCCTTAATTCAAAAAAAGCGAGGTCGAATACCAGTGAGACAAGCTATACTTTGAAAACAGTTATACACGCACGACTAATAGGTAATGCACATTTTCATCACAAATTTAGCTATAATATTCACTTTTTATTCGGTTCAATTATGCAACAAAGAAATTTTGTATAAATAATATATAAAATTATTATAACTATGAAGTACCGACACTTCATTGAATTATTATATTTACTTGTCAAATATATTTCGAACATTGGGTTTTTTATGTTTAATTATATCTTAATAAAAAATTTTTTAAATATATTTATACACATCTAAATATCATCA
>NC_029778.3:3819042-3827663 GCF_000817695.3 Arachis duranensis
TTGTCTTTGCACCAACATCTTCAAGTATTTTGTGTTCTTATTCGTGTCCATGCTTGGTAGCATTACAGCTTGTTTATTTGGGTCAGACTGAGAATCATCATTGCCAGTTTGGTACTTACCTTTTGTTTTAAAATAATAATTCTGTTTTTCTCTGTGGGCTTCTTGGGTTTGTGAATACTAGTGAAAAAAATATATAACCAAACTAAATCCAAGAACCAAAAAATAAATAAATATCTACACTTGAAAATGAACTGTGTTCCATGACCAAAAAACAAAAAAACAAAAAAAATTCCTATCTTTGTTTTTGTCTGAGTGGCAATGATTGTTGTGAACTTTAGATATTAGCTGTAAAGCCTAAAGGCATAACCTCACTTCCCTCCACACCCAATTTCAATTTGAAACCACATCACATTTACATATAAATACATACATATACACATATTTATGTAAGCATACACAAACATTGAAAGCAACAACACCATTCATTTTATTCATAGTTTGTCTAACCACCAATCCAATTTCTCCTTTGAAGATTGAATCAAACCATCTACCATTCAGCCATGCCTTCTGCTACTTCAAGAAGAAAAAAGCCTAACAAGGTCAAGAAAAACTCAACTTTGACCAAAACCAACCACCATTCTTCTCCTACTGTTCAACCATTCCAAGGTATGTATGCATGTTTCTTATCTCTCTTTATCATCTCATCATCAACCATTTCAATTCTATATGCTTTTGTTATTTCTTGCTTTAGGCTCTTGTGATCTCAAACCCCTTAAGGAAGAAGAGCAAGGTTATTTGGAACCCTTTGTGGTAGTTGAACACCAGAGTTCATATCTTAATAGCACAATGGAAGTATATCTCAATGGGGATTTGAAGGAGGAAGAGACTCATCAAAATGTGGAAGAATCTTTGACTAAAGAAGAAAAGGAGGAAGTGGTTGTTGTTTCTGCTGATGATGGTGGTGAAAGTGACATCAAAGATGAACAAGAAATAGTACTAAAAGAGGAGAATTCAGAAGATGTTTCTGATGAATGTTTTGAGCATGTTGTGTCTTCTTCACCTAATGATGAATTCAATGGTGCAACAAAAGAGGCTCAATTTGATGACAACAACAATGGATTGACCTCAGAAACTGTAGAATTGGAATTGGAACTGAAAGAAGAACAAGAGGAAGCTTTTGAGTACATCAATGATCCATCTTCGTTTTCGGAGAATGATGATTCAAGAGAGCCTGAAGAAGAAGTAGTTGAAACAGTTATTAAGGATGTGAAGGTTCTTGAAGAGGAGGAAGAGAATGTTATGCATTCAAATGTTACAGAAGATGTGGTTGCTTTAGAGGAAACAGATGAGAATGATAACAAGGTTTCTCCTCCAGTTCCAATTTCAACTCCAACTAAACAAGAAGATGATGAAGAAGAAAAAGAAGAAGCAGCGGCAAAGGGAAGTGACAGATCTTTGGTTCCACCCTATGAAAGTTCTAAGGAGGAGTCTTTTCAACCATTGCCAAATGTTCTTAATGCTGAAACCACCACTGTCACTGTGCAAAGGGAGATTCAAGTGCCTAGTAATACTCAAAATCAGGTATTTAACTTCATACTTAAACGATTTCGTGCAAAGATTCTTGCTGCAATTTGAAATTTATGTGTGCACTTTGGTTAGAGTTTATGTAATGATATTGTTCTTTATTTTTGTTTGAAAGGGCATTGTCTCTGTAGCTCCAAGGCAGCACACTTCTTGGAGCAGTTGCTGTGGAATCTTTGAGGTTCTAAGGGGTGGTGGTGATAGATGATTGATCCAAGGTGAGAAAATCATAGTTAATGTTATGTTATCATAACTGCCTGACAAATTATGCAGATAGTTAATGTTATGTTAATGTTATGTTATGTTTGAGTAGAGTCCCATTGTCTATGCAGATTATATATCCATTTTCCTTTCTAATTTTGAAGCTAGATTTTGCCTTTTATAGTAAAGATCATCATAGTCTAGATTTTCTTTAAAGGGTTTTCTATATTGTAGTTAGTGATACCAGTTACTTAACTAGATTGATGAGTAAGAAATAGCAATGTTTCATGCTTTAGTGTAATCATTAATGTGATCATTAATTATATTCTGTGTTAATAATTTCCAAGGTTTCATACTAAACAAGGTTAAAAGTTCAAACAAAGCTCTTCTTGTAACATTATTTTGGAACCATTTTCTAACCAGAAAATTTGATTTTTGAATGTTGTAGCGGGGAACTTCTTAGAAGGTTGAAACCTGAGGGTTCGCTCAATCATTGACTGTCATAGTACCTTCCAAAGACCAAAGGAGACTAAATTAAAATCAGTTGTGTGTATACCAAGTTCTCAGACATTGTATCTGTTTGCTTTAATTGCTTGCCTCCAGCGTGGTTACATTCCATTGTTTCATTTCAAAGACCAAAAATATTAATATAGACTATGCAGTATACATTTCAGGTGTTTGTACTATATCCTAAATTTCCGAGTGGCAATTATCACCAGAAAATTGCACCTTTTCTTTTTCCCTCTATGATGTGAAAATTGCTTTACAATTACTACATTAATATATGTGGCAGCATCAAAATAAACGAGCCAAAGCAGATATGATATGCGGCAGCACATTCTATGTTTTAAGGCACATGATCTGCGAATTTTCCTGTTAAATTTGTCCTAAAAAATTACTCATTTTTTAAATTAGTTTTTGAAATATTTTTAAACAAATCACATAAGTCCTTCCATCACTAACAACATAAAAGTTTGCTAATATAATACATTAAGTGACATTACGTTGATAGTAGCATTCCTAATTAGCTGCTAACATAATAAATTTATAAAATTAAATCAAACTAACCCTAAATTAGAGGAGATTTGATCTAATTTTATAAATTTATCATAATACTAACCAATTAAAACTATTAGGTGTATATTATAATGTCACTTAATATGTCATATCAACAAATTCTAGTGCCATCATCATCAAAAATGACAGAAAAACTAGTGTAATCAACTTAATATACTTGAAAGTCAAATTTGATTAAAAGAATCTTTTCATAACCAATTTAGAGAATTTTCACTTACGAATTTGACGTTTTATTCATATCACTATGGAATAGACTTTCAAAGAGATCAATTTTAGAAACTTGTGACATTGGCAAGAGAAACTTGTGAAATATATACTATCATACACACAAACAAAAATGACATAACTACCAAGAGAAACAAAAAAAATAAAACGTAATCTCAACTCAACTCAACTCTGCCATTGACATATTAGATCCAAACTTCAAAATGAACTATATTAGACTCATAATCAGTACAACAAAACAAAACCTAGCATCTGCATTTAACAGAGCATTGCTCAACACACAAAATTCTGTTTTAATTCCTCAGAAGAAAGTGCTAACAACCAACAAGTATTCCAACTTTTCAACAAGAAATCAAAATTCACAGGCTTGATAAACATTAAGCCATATGAGAAACCATCATCGTCATTATTTTCATGGATCAACCAAAATTGAAACATATTTTTTTTTGTAAACATAAACCCTAGTAACATAAAACCTAACCTCTAGAACCCTCCCGCATCATTCAAATTCTAATCCTTTTTCTTCTCACCTACGTTTTCCATAGAAGACAGAGATCACAGCAGCAGCTGCAACAACAGTAGAACCAGCTGCCACCATAGGCCACTGAACATTCAAACCCTTCACCCCTTTCCCATCCCTAGCAATAACCCCATTTCCATTCACTCCACCATTCACAGTATCAACCTTCTGGTTCAGTCCTCTGATCACATTCTCAGCCACCCCTGCTTCTTCCTTCAACCGAGCAACAAACAATTCCAAGCTCTTTTCTCTCTCCTCAGACTTCTTCAGTGCCTCCTGCAAGCTCAATTTCTCCTTAACCCACTCCTCCATATCCGAGCTCTTCGAATTTGCAAAGCTCTCCACTTCCTTAATCTTCTGCCCTAATTCCAAAACCTCCTTTTCCTTCTCTTGAATCTTCTCCCTCAACTCCTCCTCAACCCTAGTCCACTTGTTCCTCTCATCAACATCTTTTTTCTCCAGAGCCCCAATTTTCTTCTCCAAATCCCTAATTTTCTCTTCACTCTCAGATTTGTCCTTCTTCAGGAATTCAACTTCTCGCTCCAGCAATTCCACCTTGGATTCGTTCTCCGATAGCAGCTTCCTGAGCTCCTCGGCGGCGCTAATATCCGATATGGTGTCATGTTGGAGCCTCGCCAACTCTGTCTCCAGCTCCGCCGCCCTCGCGGCGATCGCACTTGTGACCTTAGTTGCATCGCGCGACTGCTCCAACTCCTTCTCCATCGCGAGAACCTTCTCCCTCATCTCATCGCCATCGCTGCGGAGTCCTTCGATCTCCATCGTGAGCTTCTTGATCTGCTCCTTCCTCTCCGCGCTCTCGCTTGCAAGCTCATCCCTCTCCCTCTCCAAAGCCTCGATTCTCGACCGTTCATCGACACCATTCGAAAAGTTATCTTCCGCCATCGTTTCCACGCTCTAACTCTGCAGAAACAAAAATCGAAAAAGTAAAAAGAAGAAAATCTAAATCAACAGCGCAAAGCAGAACAAATTGAAAATACGACGGTGCTGTTTGGCCGCCGAGAAAATTTAAAACTGAGCAAAAGCATTGAAGTAAAGTAACTTGAAGTTATTGATAAAAGAAAAATCAAGAAACGATCGAAGAATTTTGTTTTCAAAAATTTACTGAGCAAGCAAACAGCGGAACTGAGAATTGTTGAAGATGGAGTAGAACCTTGGAGTGTGCGGTCAGAAGAGATTGGGGAACGAATTTTCCGGGAAAAATGGGAATGATTTTCCAGGAAAGCGACAAAAAAGAGCGCAGAGTGCAGAGTGTAATAGTGTGGTTTAGGGTTTGGGGTGGTTAGTGACTGAGTCTGTTTCAAAATATCTTCGCTTTATCCTTTTCACTTTTCAAAAAAAAAAAAAGTTCCTGCAAAAATTGAAATTGAAAGGAAACAAGGAATAGAATCTCATAAAAGGGGAAGAGGATTATCACGAATAATTTATTTTTATTTATGTATTGAAAGAGTAATTTTTTATTTTTAATAATACATTGTTGATGTTTATTTAAACTTTGGCAACTATTATGGGGTCAAAGATCTCATAAATAGTAATTTTTTGGGTTTTTTTTTTCATTTGACTAAAAATAATGAAATTAATTTGATTGAATTATTTATAATTTCTTTTTCAAGTGAGAGCATAAATAAAATAATGAACGGCTGATATATTAGAACGAAATGCTCCATTGAATGTGGGGTCAATGTCATGTACAGCTCTGCATACATGTTACTCTTTTTTAGTGCTTCAATTCGATTTTGCTTCTTCTTTTTTTCCTTACTTTTTCTCAAATTAAGCGCTCAATATTAAAAGTGAAGAATTACAAAACTGCACAAGAGAAAAAGTGGAATTCATAATAAAAAATAGCATCCAAATAACATTTAAATTTCAATTTATAGAGATTTCACTTATTAACCAATCATACTAAAATTTTTTATTCTGTGTTTTATTAATTATTAAACTTTATGTTTTTAGTTTTTATTTTTTGCCTAGATGAGTAATCAAATTGAATAGTTGCACTCTTGATATCTTTTAGAAAAAAAATTCATTTGTAGTATTTTTCTGTAAAATTAATAACTAAAATATATTAGATACTTGACTAAATTATTATTTAATAATTTTTAATTATTAATTTTGTATGATGATAAGTGAATTTTTTTTATTTGGTTTTTTACGGTATCTCCCAATTCAGAGTTTCAGGACTAATTCGTTACGGTACTGAACTTCATTTAAGGATTTGCTGTTGGTTAATAAGTTGCTGCATATCTTCCTATACTTATTTAAATAGACTAATGAACTAATCACTAGACCAACTTAACTCGGTTAAGTGAATTTTTGTTTTTAGAGAATCATGCATCCACGTATTGGATTTGGACGAATATTGAGCCCTTTTACTCATCATTTTTGTCAATATTTTCTGGGTTATTAAAATTGTTTTTGGTCAATGGTCACATCAAATAATTAGTATTCAATTTTATTTTTTTTTTGCACATTTGTATTCAATTCAGTGTGGGAACTATCATATCAAGTGTGTGGACTTTTGACCCAAAAAAGGAAGGCCTCAACTCATTCTTTAACAATCATTTTTGTTTATGATTTCTTGTTGACCCTAAGCGGAAAAAAAAAAGGAAAAAAAAATCTTGATTAGGTGGTTAACCCCTCTGACCAGAGCAGAAAAATTAAGTGGTTGACCTATGAATAAACATAATTAATAATTTAAAATACAAATATGACAACTTTTTATGTTGGTTATTCATTAACTATCAGTATTAAAATAATTTTACACATATATTTAATTATTTAATGCTATATAAATAAAAATAATTATTTTTTATATTAATTATATAAATAATTATCAAAAAACAAATATAATTATACGACTACGTAAAATTAAACCTTCGTTGTTGTTGTTGTATACATGGTGATTATAATGAGTAATAAAGTCAATTAATCAGTGATTATTTATCGACATAGCCTACATACCTATGCAGATTGATTAGATGGTTAACAAGTCAAGAAACTAGAGAGAGGAATTCATGACTTTTTGCTGATTCTGTTGTATAAATTTTTTTTTCTTATAAATTATATTTTTTTCAAAAATTAGTGATAGAGAATCAATAAATTTTGTGATTTGTCATTAATTAGTTATTATTAATATTTTTAATAATATAAAATTTTATTCAATAATGTGAAATTATTTGGTGGCCAAATTTTAATAAAAGTAATAACTTTTCAGACTTATTTTATGTCACACATTTAACTTCTTCCAAATTTTAGATTATTTTTCTCTTAAAAACTCAATTTAACGCATAACTTTTTTAAACTAATCAAGGTTGTCCATGACGTAATAAATTCTCCGTCAGTAATAATTTTTTGCAAAAAACACTAGTTTCATAAATAAGTATATAATTAATAAATTCTCCCTCAGTAATAAATTTTTGCAAAAAGCACTAGTTTCATAAATAAGTATATTAGGCATACATTAAAACTAATAATTAAAATTAATTATTAATATAAAATATATATCAAAATATAAAATATATATTAAAAATAAATTAAATTACAAAAACTTTTGATAAGGTGTCCGCTCTACTATTTAAGTGGTGGTGACGATTTTCAAAGGAGGAGTGCCCTTTATGGAAGAAGGTTGTTTGCTCCTGTTACGACCTGAAGCCCAATATGATGTTATCAACTCAGCCAATGCCTACTAAAGGGGGTCCGTGGAAGGACATATGCCAGTTGCAGCTCAAGGATAGTAATGTAAGGGACAAGATGATTACTGGGTTGTCTATGGAGGTGGGTGATGGTAGGAGGACTCTTTTCTGGGAAGATGTTTGGCTACAAGGCGGTTCCCTAAAATTGAGGTTTCCGAGACTTTTCTCTATTTCAAACCAGCAAGGATCTGTCATAGGGGATTGCGGGTTTTGGGATGGGTTAGAGTGGGTATGGAATTTCCAGTGGAGGCGAGGCCTATATCAATGGGAGTTGGAATTATTGAACAGGTTACACGAGGTTTTAAGGCCTATAAAACTAGCAAGTGATAAGCAAGACAGACTTGTGTGGAAGTATGGCAAGGAAGGAATTTTTTCAACTAACTCTTTTGTGCAGGTGGTGCAATCAGAGACTCTACCAGAGGATATCACAAGTTTCAGCTTCACCAGAACCATTTGGAAAGGTTTGGCGCCACCACGAGTGGAGTTATTTATTTGGTTTGTGCTGATAGGAAGAGTAAACACTAAAGAAAGACTACATAGGTTGGGAATTCTTAGGCATGGGACAATATATGTGTGTTTTGTAAAAGAGATGTTGAACATATTTACCATCTGTTCCTGGGGTGTGAGTTTACTTGGCAGGTATGGTGTCGATGGCTTTCTGATCTCGGGAGAGCGTGGTCTATTCCGGGCTCACTCAAGGAACATTTTGAGAGTTGGACAGGTGGCGTGAACAGTAATGAGGAGTGGAATTGGTGGTTAAGGTGCTTTTTTACGGTCATTTGGAATATATGGCTTGAGAGGAACAGACGTATTTTTAATTCTAAAGAAGGTGATTCAGAAGAGGTGTATCAATGGTCCTTGACCAGTTATAGAGAGTGGAGTAGCAGGAACCTTGTTGTTGTTAATGACAATGCCGGAGATGACAATAGAAATAGTTGATTTACTTTGCTTTATTTCTTTTATTTTCATGTTCTCAGTTTGATTATATGCTGCTCCACTATATTGTGTTGAGCTCTCTTGTTCAAAAAAAAAAGTGGTGGCATTACAGTCTAATCATGAAGCATAAATTCATAATTCTCCAGAAAAGACGGAGGTTAGCTTGGTGTGAATGTGACTGTCCCTAAGACTTTGGTTGTTATAATGTGTCAAGTGTGAACAATATAGGTTTTCCACAAACTATGCTGCTAAAATAGAATGCCAGGGCATGGTCTACCTCTCATCTTTTTTGGATCTCGCCATATCTTATTTAAGACCTCACTTACTACTCAAAACTTTAAAACATTAAATTTATGGGTTTTTCGTATATA
>NC_029778.3:3827759-3834809 GCF_000817695.3 Arachis duranensis
AAAAATACTTTAAAAAAAAAACAAAATAAGAGGAAAAGAATAAAAATATAAATTTATGAATTTTTCATCTTTTAAATTATTTTTTTTTTATATGTTAGATTAAGTTCTTAACGTCGTCACACTTGCTATTATATATGGCAATTAATGAGATATTTCGTTTAATTTTTTTTATAGTTTGTCTGTTTTATATCCAGGCATCATCAAATATGGATAGAGTAGAGCTAGATAAAATATTAGAATAGGTCAAAAATATTTATATAATAAACTAAAATTAAAATAAAATTTTAAAGAGAAGTTAAACTGAAATTTACATATAATTTATATATAAGAAATTAAAATTAGGGAGAACCATCACTCCCCTTTCTTATCACCTAACTCCGCCCCTGAATATGGAAACACGTAATACTCAGAATATGGATAAGCTTATAAAATATAACAAATTTATTATGAATAATTTTTTTTTTAAGCTAAGGAGTGTTAGCTTTTTAGAAAAAAAAAAGTTTTTTTGTCACTTAAAAGAAGAATATAACTAAAAAGCACTTTAACTTGGGTTGTAAAATATACCTAACAAAAGTTGCTCCAGCAGATTGAAATGCAACTCCAATTCTCCAAATGAATTATGTTACAAACTCAATACTAAAAATTGAAATTTGCACTTAACTATTTAATTTATTAATTTCACATTTGAAGATATGTCCTTATAAAATGGACTATTTTTTTAAGTCAAAATCTTTTAAAAGAGATAATTATCTTTTAATACTAGTTTTTTTCACATGCATGTTATAATAATATAAGTCACCAACCATGTAATTTTATCTTGCATTTTTGAAAATTCACCTCGGATAATAAGATAAGCCATGTGAATTCTTTAGCCCTACAATTTGGATCCTCTATCTTTGTTCCGTACATTTATAATGCAATGTATTTCGATTGTAAGTTAATAGCTAAAACACTAAAAAGTCAAACAACCCTATTCTAAAAAAATATATATATCCATACTACTTTGTAATACATTGTTAAATAAATATTTATTATGATATAAATGACAATTTTTTTTAATTTCTTATTAATTACACTTTGATATAAAAAAATAGAAAATATATTAAAAGTGGTGTATATGACATTCTTTTTTCAAAATCCTCAAAATAAAAAACCTTATCAAAAGAAGAGAAAAAGTGGCCAATGACAACATGTGTATGTTCTATTTTTCACTTTTGTAATAATAATAATAATAATAATAATAATAATAATAATAATAATAATAATAATAATAATAATAATGTGATTCCCATCCAGATTTTCGGACAAAATAGAGTGGCCCACTGGACGAAGGTGGAAAACCCTGCAATATTAAAGCCCACTTACACATGAGAAGGAACATCACATGTCATAAGCTTTCACCCATTCATTCTAACTTTACCTCAGATATCATCAACTGAAACCAGATGTATGACACATTCACATTTTTCTTAAAATGGACTTACACTTACTTTCCATTAATCACATTTTATTTCATCAAAATAAATTTAATAAAATATTTTAAAAAATAAATAATTAGCTCCAAATATAAGATAAAGATAAATGAAAAAAAATCTAACATTTCTCATCAATTTAAGGTGAGTACGTACACCAAATCAGATCCTGACGATGAGTAATAGCCATTTACTAAGCATAAGACCTCTCTCCTCAAGATATTATATAGCATTTAGATAAAAGAAGAGTGGTAAGGCTTAGTAGAATTTGTGATGTTTAGCCATTAATTAGTTATTATTAATATTTTTAATAGTGTGAGATAACATCTAATGGTATAGGATTAATCATTTTTCTTTTAATAGTTAAGTGTTGGCTAGATTTCAATAAAAGTGCTAGCCTTTTAGACTTTCTCTGATAGAATAATACGATAGAAAGTAAAAATTCAGATGCAGTTAACTTTATATGAAGCTAATATTTGAGAATCGTTAAATAATTTGACAAATTCGATTAAATTATCATGTAACAGCTCTCGACTATCAATTTCACGTGAATTTAACGCACATGAGTTTATACTAAATAGTAAATAACATAATAACTACCGCCCCCAAAAAAACAGGTACAAAGTTAAATAAATAAATCTAATTAAGAAGAAGGGAAATATTTTCCTTGATCCCAACCAAAGTACAGAAACAAAAAAAAAAACAAAATTAAGAATCTAACTAATGAGCCGTTGATTGATGATGATTAAGGAGAATTAATTAACCTCGAAGTTAAGGTTAATTGGTGTTTTGGTGGAGATTGTGAAAGAAAGCAGCAAGAGCCCTAAGAGTGTTGAGTTGGCAGCGAAGAGAGAGTATGTAACCGGCGGTTTCATCGAAGAGCTTCTCAACTCCTTCTACTGACTCGCCACCTGGCACTATCTTCTTCAATGCTTCAATCTTTTTCTCTACCTCTTCTCTCTCCTCTTCTTCTTCTTCCTCTTTCTTCACATCGTCATGGTCGTCTTCTTCTTCTTCTTTTTCTTCTTCCCTCCGCCGCCTCCGGCCTCGCCGTAAAACATGCAATGCGGCCTGCTTCTTGTCGTGGTGATGAAATGGTGGTGGCATGGTGATCGAGATTATCTGTGGTTCTTCTGCGTTGTCTTCGCCTTCTCCCATTGTTCTTGTGAGTGTAAAAGAGTGTGTGTGTGTTTATTATGAGAAGAGAGGGAATTAGAAGAGGAGGGATAGAATGGGAATTAAATAATAATTAAAATTTTCAATCAATTACAAATTGACAACGAAGCTATGGTCCCACTAGCCACTGGGGTTTTTTATATTTGCCCTCTGAAATTTTTTCCATTATTTCCAGTAATCCATGATACTTGTTACCCAGCTCCAATAAACTGTTCGAATTTTGAATCATATTTTGGGTATGTAATAATTTTTTTTTAAATAGAAGGTGTGAGTTAGTATAAAAATGTTTAAAACGTCTTTTTTTAAATATATTTTTAAATAATTAAAATTTAATACATATAACTTATTAAATTATGTTATTTTTATTAAAATTAGATCAGATAAATTGATTTGGCTAACAAATCGATAAATTACATCTTGAATCAGTCTAAATAAATATTATTTTATAAAAAATAATGACAATATCCTTATTATAAAGAATGACTAAAATATTTTTATTATATATATATATATTGAAAACTCTAAATTTTAATCTTTTTCTTTTCTCTGTGTTGTTATAGGGTTAGAATTTAGAGTTTTTAAAATTAAAAAATATATATAATAAGAATATTTTAGTCATTTTCTATAATAAGGTTATTGTAGTCATTTTCTATTAAAAAAATATTGATTTAGATCGATTTAAAGTTTGGTTTACCGATTTTTCGGTCAAATTAATTTGTCTCATCTAATTTTAATAAAAATAATATAATTTAATCAATTATATATATTAAATTTTAATTAATAAAAAAAATCTTAAAAAAACGTTTTAAACATCTTTATCAAAATCACTGTAATTACTATAACATAGACATATTACAAATGTTTATTACATTTTTAGTTATGTGATGTTACCTTATTGTATTTATATTTACGTGGTTTGTCTTTAGCAGCTGTGGACAAGCTAAATAGTGATAATTAATTATTATATTTAACAATAAATTAAATCATATCATATTTAGACATGTATGCATGATATATACTACTGCATTTAATTTGAAAGTGTTCAGTCAGGGGTTATCTATCTGATCGAACTCTTCTACGAGGGAGATATTAATTTTTTTAAAACTGGATTTTGATCGATTGATGTGAGATATTTATAAAAGACTTGAATGCTTAAGTTAATTTGTGTTTAAAAGATATAAGAATAATTAAGATTAAAATGTCATATTTTAAAAGCAAAGTATTACTTCCTTATATATAGTATTGAGTGCATGCGATAAACCTGAAAAGATTCACTAATTCTATCCTAAATACGTGCCTGATCTTCAAAGACGACATCTGAACGATTTCTATTTAATATGAAGATACTCCTATAAAGTATGAGCTATATAATTTAGTTGGAGTGAGAATATATGTATTCAGATTACTCCATTGTACTTGCAAGGATTCGTATAGCTACTAAGATTATTGTGGACTAAAATTAGTTATTGGCATAACATACGTATTAAAATATAAAATATGGTAAAAAATATAAAATATGATAAAAACTCAGATGGAGATGAAGTTGATTTCACGTGAAATTGATATTTGAGAACCGTTAGATAAAAATTTAGCCAAATATCTAATGACTCTCAGATATTAACTTCACGTGAAATCGATTGCACCTGAATTTCTACCATAAAATATATACTAATAAATTTTAGTGGTTTATATACATAATATTTTTAATTTTATAGTAACAATATAGATATTTTTGTCAATATCTTGTCAATATATTATAGTTCAAATAGTATAATTCTTTTATATTCATCTAAGAAGTATAAATAAAAATCGATTAATTAAAATATTTAAAATAATATATACACACACTTTAATTATTATTTTTAGTATTTAATATTGATACACTATTAATATAAAATTATTTTATACATATATCTAATTACATAATATTATATTAATAAAAATTATTTTATATGTGTAAAAAATATTTCATACTTTTTTTAAGTTAAAAATGAGATTCAAACTCACCATCTTTAAATAAATATAAAAAAATATTTAAACTATAATTTATTAGTAAAATATTTCATAATTTCTATATATCAAAATTAAACTATTATATTTATATATAAAAATATTTGATTATAAATAAGCAGTTAAAAAAATGGTCCCACTAGTCCGAGAAGACAGAAAAGAAGGGGAAGAAAGCACATGTGCTCACATGGAATCCTTGAAGCTAAGACTCACCCATGTGCCTCTCCATTCTCTTTCATATGAATCTTCGCATGAATGCCACGTGTATGCTTTCAACTGACCCCACCCTTGAGCCCCACAAAACCCTCCCCCTATTATTAGCCGCTTCTTAATCAACTTTTATTCTTATCAATCCCAATACTAATATCTCATTAACCTTTTTCATTTGCTTTAAATTATTCAATGTTTTAACGTGCATGTGTCTTTTTAGTTTTTAAATTAATTATAATCATAAATCATATCTACAATACTTAAATAAATATAGGAAATTAATATTAATTAATTCAAATTAACTAACTTTAGAATTTAATATATAATTTAAATTTTATGGTTATAATATTTTAAGTTTAATTACTCTGTTAGTATTTATAATTTCACAAAATTTTTAATTGAATTTCTATATTTTTTTTAATTGGATCCCTACACTAAATTTTTTTTAATTGAGTCTATATGTTTTTCTTTTTATTTGAGTTTATGCACCAATTTTTTTTTAGTTGGATCTCTATACAATAAAACCAATTACTATCAAGCAGAACCTAATTGAGAAAAAAATTTGATACAGAGACCTAATTAAAAGAAAAAAGTATAAATATCTAATTAAAAATTTTGTGAAACTATAAAAACTAACAGAATAATTAAACTAATATTTTGATATAAAACTGAAGATAAACAAAATAATTTAAAAAATTTAATTAAAGTTGGCTGAAAAAAATTAGATTGCCTAACATTATTCTACTGAAAATTTATATAAAAATATGGGTAATTAGTAATTACGATTGTAATTAGAATTTACATTAATTCTATAAGTATTTTTCGCACGAGATATGTCAGACATGCAACTTGCTTTTATGGAATAATAGATTCACACATAGTGGCTATTTATATAAATTAAATCATATACGAATTTCATATATATATAAAATTCAAAATTATTTACACAATAAAATAGACTATATATATAAATATAAATTGAATGGATTTATGTAAGTACGTAAAACAAATTAAATTTTAAAAATTCGTATAGTGCATTGTACTTGTTAATTGTTATTTATATTATTGTGCATACTTTGATACGCTAATTAATTTATAAACATACTGATATAATAAAATATATGGATGAATAAAAACATGACAATTGGAATATTTCGATCAATTATTTGTTTTTATTTATTTTTAAAAAATATTATATTAAAATATATAATAACAAAATCTTTAAAAAAAATTATAAAGGAACAAAGATATTTTTGTATTATTTTTATTAAAAGAATAAATAAATTTTGTTGTTATTGTGATCAAAATTAAAATCCTTTTACAATAAAAGAAAAAATAAAATCAAATAATCTAAAAAGACACGTACGTAATTATTGCACCAAATCAGACATACTAAATGGATGATATTGATATCAATTCAATTGCCTTAATTGATGATAGAACTGTTACACATACATGTGACAAATCAAACATAATCAATACAATAAACGGAATTTAAACAAAAAAAAAAATGTTGCTAAACCAAAGACATAGGATAATGATATGAAAGTGTATATATATTAGCTTTAAAACACACACCCCAACAAAAATAAAAAAAAAATGTTAAGATTATATATTTTCAAATGATGAAGTTTTTCTTTTCTCATTATCTTTCGTTCCTTCAAAGGATTAAGAATCAATTATAAAAAGCATTTAAAAAATTTACAGAAAATAACAAATATAAGCGGAATACGAGAAATTGTTACAATAAAAAGGTCTGAGTAGGTTTGCTTTAATAATATAAAGATTTGATTAAATAGGGGGAAAATATTAATGAATAAATAAATAAACTAAATACTAAGATACAAATTAAAAAAAAGAGCAATGCTAGAGGGCCAGCAACATTTGTGATTGGTAGCCATCAACTAGCCATCAATAATGATTTGATGGTGTGAGATTTCATCCAATGGCTCACATTTCTCTGATAATTACATGCTGGCCAAAATACAATAAAATTGCTGCCCTATACTTTTTCTAAAAAAAAAAGAAAGAAAAAAACACTAATATATACTAAGATGTATTAGTGAAAAGATAATTGATGTTTGTTTATACTTCCTATAAGGTGATGGTGGCATGGTGGTGGCCCTAATAAAAATAGTGTGTAATAAAGGTTGGAGAATTCTTATATAAAAAATAATATATA
>NC_029778.3:3835128-3835563 GCF_000817695.3 Arachis duranensis
CTATTTTATATTTATGAATTTATGTAAATATTAAAAAAAATTTAAAATTGTATATATGTATCATAATAGCTAAAATCTTGATTTAAATTTTAAATTTTTTTATATTATAATTTTAAATGAATTAATTAATTTTATAAAATTTATAATTTAATTTAACAATTTAATTTTCTGTCATGTATGGAAGAACATGTGGTAGTGGAGAAGGCAGAAGAGGGAGGTGGTGATGTTTCCAAGAAGGAAACCAGAGGATGGATTGGGTGATTGATATTTTTTGCATTTAGAGATATCAAATTTCATTTTTGTGTTGGGCATATGGGACTCCATGTGCTTCACTCCCACTCCTATCCCTTTCTTCTTGTCACATTCACACACTACACCATCACCCTCTTTTTTTATTTTATATAGAATAAAATATAAATAAATTTTAAAATATTT
>NC_029778.3:3835721-3848532 GCF_000817695.3 Arachis duranensis
AATTTATATTTATATTTATCGAAATTTATACACATGAGACAATACAATTTATACATATAAATTAGTAAAATTTATTTGTTAAAGATAATTTAATATTTATACTGGCTAAATAATTGTTAAAATTATTAAAAACTACTGACTTCTTAGAGTTTCTGTTATATAATTATTTTGTTAAATTTATATATTTAGGTAATTTTGAAATAATAAAACTATTTTATATTTACATTATTTTTGTTTTTCCATTCTAATACTCGATCTTTTCTTCTTTCCTTGGTGCTAATGAGGATCCGTACCTCCCATTATTCTTTGTACGAAAAATGTTATTCTGATCAGAGAGCCATGCATTTATAATTCAATTAATATCACATACATACATATATCTACTTTGTGTCTAATAATAATCTTATTGAAATAAAAAATGTGTGGATATTCAAGTGAGTTTGTCTCTATGTTAACTTATTGGACCAGTGTTTGTTTGTTTGTTTTTTATTTTTTTTTTCTTAACATATAGCTATCATCATCATCTATTTCAAACTCACATATTAGTTTTCTTTTTATTAAAAATAGTGTATAAATTTTATTAATGTAGCATCATATGATGTAATGATGGTTATGTTTGAATAAGATTTATGGCTTATATCTATCTATTATTCATTCTTACTTACCATTGTTTGTAAGAAATTAAAGATGCCCAAAATCATCTTTATGAAGGAAATCAAAGTCTTTCACATGGTAGGCCTCTAGTGGAGCATCATGAAATACTCTTCTTCTTTTTTTTTTCCTTTTTTTTTCTTTTTTTTTTTCCTCTGACTATTACATAGAAGGCTAGGGCGAAGCTAGACACAAACTATAGGGGGGCCAAAATTTTATTCTTAAATTTTTTAAAATGGAATAATATATATATGTCTAATTTTTGCTTTAATTAAAGGTTATAATTTATACATCCATATATATTTATATATATTACATTTCACTGTTGGTGTTCATTATTTTTTAATTAAAGATTATTGTTTATACATGCATCCATACATTTAGGGTCAATTACAAAATAAAAAAAAGTATTTATTTCTTTTAAAAGAGGCAAAACAAATTTTTTTTCTATTTATTTTGTCCAGTTGATGTTTAAAGAGAAGAAAGGTTAAAAATTTTATACAATCATTTAATTATATATTATCACATCTGCAAAAGTTACCAATATTATAATTCATTACTTAAAAAAATTTAAATATATAAATTTAGTTAGATGCTTATAAAATCTTTTACATTGTTAGTAACTTAGTACATAAAATTAAACTCTTGAAAAAATAATAATTATTTGACGTGCATGTTTAAGCACAATTTAAGTGATGATAATATGAATCAATTTGGGTTGGTCTAGTAATTAAGTCTCTAGTTTATTTAAATCGAATTATGTCCGCCAGTAATAAATTCTTAAATAGAATTTAAATTTGCCGTAAATTAATTATTAACCTATCGGATTGAGAGATATCGTAAAAAAAAAAAACAAAATAATAATGATGATATGATACCATATCTTATATATATGAAACATATTGATATTGAATTAATGACCTTATTTAAATCTAAGAACAATCTGTTTGTGCATAAAGAAGAACACCATAAAATTAAAACGTTTAAAACAAGATAAAGAGAAGTTAAACAAGTAACGTTAATTAATCAATAGAACAAAACCTACTACAATAATAGCAGTTAATATTAATAATAAAAATTCAGTGCACAAATAAAGAAAGTAGGAATGAGGATTTTAATTTGAAGCAGTTTAATTAATCTCTTAATTAATGATGAGCACATGAACTCACTCAGACTTTAATCTGTGAGGTCCCGCTGTCTGCAGTTTGCAGCAATGGTGCTTCCATTGCATATGAAGTAAATGCCAAAATGTATCCACATTCAAATAACTCTCTTTCATTTTTTCTTTTATTTTTTATTTATTTGTTTGACATTCTTTAATTTGTTTTCTGCTGAAAAAAGGGGATATATAGTTTTCAAAAATCAATGCAAATAAAATTTTCATATAATTGTGAATTGTGATCAAATATCAGCAATGTATGCACTTAACAACTCTAAGTAAAATAACATCGTTTATTATTATTATTATTATTATTATTATTATTATTATTATTATTATTATTATTATTAGAGACGTTAAAGATAATTTAGTATTTATACTGGCCAAATAATGAAAAAAAAATACTAAAAATTACTGTTTTCAAGAGTTTTCTCTTTTATTATTATTAAAGATAGTGGTGCATAAGCATATACCAAACCAATTTCAAGGATAAATATATTTATAGGTAAGTGAGAAAATTTAGTATAATTTGAGCCATTTTTAAAAATAATAATAGTAAATTAAAATCCATTTATTATTAGAGATTTTGTTTTGGAATGTACATGGTTTATTGGTTTTATTAGGCGTCTACTTTGTTTTAACAATGTTATTCAATCTCTATTTAGTTTTATTAGAATAAATGTACCATTTTTCAACTCATTTGTAGATAGCTGACTTTTCTTATCAGCCACAAGATCCAAATATCCCAACAAAAACAAAATATGTCAATTCTAGGCAGAGAAAAGAAGTCTATTCAAGATTTTTCCTTATGCCATGATGAAAAGAATAAATTTTCCTGTGTTGACTTCACACTCGAGCTTATTTTGTCTATTTTCCTAAGAAAAAACTAACACTTCTAAAATCATTCACAATCACTAATTTTACTATATAATAAAAGTTTAATTTTGATGCCCTGACAGTATAAAATATTTTATACAATCGTACAATCACAACCGTCTTCCTGGATGACCATTCACACAGTCAATATGAAAGATAATTATTTTTGCTAATATAGCATTATGTGATTAGATGCACATATAAAACGGTTCTATACTGACAGTGTATCAAAATTAAATTCTATATAATAATACTTCAAAAATACACATAAGAAACAAATTAAGTCATTAATATTCCCAAAGAACACATTAGATGTGCTTAGTATGCAGTGTGAAGTGATGAAAACATCCCAATTTATTCATATTGTTGTAACCAAAGTTTACATCATTTCTAGGGAAGAAAAAAAGCTTTGCTTTCTAGGGAAGGCACTAACTCATGTCATTTTTTACACAGAAAGAAAGAAGCAAGAAAGGAGAAAACACCACCAAATATTGTAGTTACTACATTAACAAGAAACCTTTTTCTTTTCTCTACACACACAGCCACAATATTCACAACACAAACCTTTCTTTTAGAACATCCTTGTCATGCCATACTGAACAGGTCCAACCTTTCTATGAGCAGTGGCACCGGCCGCAGCACCAATGCCGCCATATTGATGAGCTTTTGATTGAAGCAAGTTCGTGTCAATGGCTATTCTATGGTTATTATTATTATCATCTTGTTCTATCTTGTTCACTCCTATTGCCCTTGTCATGAAAAAAGGGTTAGTATCAATGTTGATGGCTATGTCTGGTGCTATTTTCGCATTCACTCCACATTGCTGAGGGCCATGTTTTGGTTTCAAAGGCAACCCCTTTTCGGTGTCTTGGTGTCCGGCGGTTGATCTTTGGTAATAGTACGTGGGAGGAACGGTTTGAGAAGGAACAAAAGAACCTCTGATGAATGTCCTCGGATCGAAAGAGTCCTTGACGATACTACCATACTCATACGGGACAACGGGACCAACTACTTTCCCGGGTTTTGCTGAAGATAAAAACGTCGAGAATAGCGATTATATTACTGATGGTGTCGCCGTCACTTTTGGTATATCCTCGGATCAATGTATCTCTGGATATATATATAGTGAGAGGGACGGAGAAAGTTATAAACTATGATGATTGCAATCACATACCTGGTGGAATTCTTTGATTGTTATTATATTCCTCGGCCGGTTGCCGGTTTTTGCTCGAAGCATTGTTTGATTGCTCTTTTTGGGCTACCATATTCGAATGAACAACCGTTGACCTATCAATGGTAAAATCAAATGAAGTCACCTAAGTATGAACAAGTAACTATCAAATTATGATCCTTATGAATTGAATGAGAACAGTTATCATGAGACGGCATTAAGAGAATGAGGGATAATTTAGGTCCTCCTATGAATGATATTGTCCCTCCATACCATGTAAAAACCTAGCTTCTTAAACAAACATTGGCAGACAGGGAACATGCACAACTATCGCATGTCACAACTCGCTCGCTCACCATGGTTGTCATTTTGTATTTACTTAATCTTAGAAAAGTGCATCAACATCTACATAGAAAAAATAGCAATGTCCCATAAGGTATAAACAATACTATGACACTATGTACTGCTATGTAACAGCATCCGGATTCGATTGAATTAGAGCTAAATTGCATAGTTAGAATGAGATGCTCTAGACTGGTTTCCTGTTGCATATGCACAAGAATCTAATCTAGTCATCTTAAAATTTATCACAGTAGATACTGCTCAACTAAAGTAACATTGTGTTGACAATTAATTGTTGCAAACAAATAAGCAGTAAAACTCAAATGAGATTCTGCATTAACAAATCACCTTGGAAGCGATACATGTTTTCGTTCAAGTGGCATAACTGGACTACTTTTGCCACCATTTTCCTCAAGATGAGCAAACTGCTTTTTGAATTGATCAACAGCACTGTAGGATATATTACACCAAATGAAGGTTAACGAGAAAATATTCGAGAAGGAAGTATCAAATATGAATACCAAATTACCAATGAAAAATGGTAACATAACAAACTAACCTTGGATAAAGGAAATTAGCCCTCTCCGTTCCATTTATGTAGTCTTTCAAAAGTTGGGGATGGTACTCTAAAATCTCACGAAAAATTAGCTCTCGGATTTCTTCCTTTGTGACTCTTCGCCTTTCAAATTCAAACTCCATTTTCGTGATAGGATGACAGGATGGTTCCCTCTCCACCTTTGCTAATCCCTTGAAGTAAGGATCAGCTAATGCCTGAAAAAACCAAAAAACTTTAAATATCTTAAGCAAGCAAGTCAACATAATTCTATGAATGTGGATGCTCTACATCACTCTTGTAACTTCTAGAGTTTCAAAAGAAAATCATGAAGCAGTTGATTATCAAACTAAATTCGTTTTCAACATACACAAAGAAATGGAGCACAATATAACAAACCTCTTGAGCAGTAGGCCTGTCTTTCGGGTCAAAGGCAAGTAATCTTTCAAGTAGTCGTAGTGCTAAAGGATCTGCATTAGGAAACTTCTGTGCAAATGGCACAGGCTGCTTCTTCCGCATACTAGTTAGGTATCTCCTAGCCTTATCATTGCGTACCTACATCCAACAGAATCACGAGCAGAACAATACTGTTAGTGGAAACAAATAAGCAATACAATTAGAAATTCAGAGGTCCTTTTATGGAGGGAGAATTACTCGGGATATAGTATCCAGCGAAGGAGTTCCAAGCAGATCGGTCATCAGATCCAACTGATGGACAACATTTTTTCCAGGGAAAAGTGGCTTTCCTAATAATACTTCTGCGAAGATGCAACCTATACTCCATATGTCGATTGCCGGAGTATACTGCACCGCAATATGTTAGCTCATTATGCGATAGAAAACTAACAGAAACAGATAGAGCTAGTAGATTATCCATTAATAATAGATTGATCTCAGGGCTTACATTTAGCTAATGATGGAAAAGAAGACAACAGAAAGCATGAATCATGGGTTGATAAGCAATTGCAATTTCTACACACAAAGCTAATGAGTATGAATGCCGGCATAACGAAACAAGACTACACATATGTACTTTCTCTCCGACTTATACACAATCAAAAAGGATCTTTGAGAAAGTCATACCTTTGAGTAAAATGATCCACAAAGCTCCGGTGCTCTATACCACCTTGTCGCAACGTAATCCTATAGATGTGAATTAAGTTAGAAAATATCATCCATACTTCCCCAGGAATTTTTATATGAAAAATGAAAAAAATTTCTCCAACAAGGTATAGGTATAAAGAAAGGTAGAAAGTGAACAGAGATCATGTGGAAAGTGCAATACCGTCCAAAATACTGTTGTTGGTGTGTCGGTGAAAGCGACTCTTGCTAACCCAAAATCACAGATTTTAAGTTTACAGTTTGCATTGGCCAGTATATTCTTTGGCTTCAAGTCTCGATGATAGACATTTGCTGCATGGAGTAGACAAGTGTTAGATGAGCAATTTTGACATCAGGCAGAAACTTGTAGAAAAAGCAAAGCATCATCAACCACATATAGAAACCATATTTTGCACATTCCTAACATCTTTCTTAAGACAAGTGCCTGAGCAATGATACATTAACAACACGATGTGCATTTAGATAAGATCAAGCATGAAGAAGTAACTATTAGATATTAAAAGATATTAAAATATACCGGTGTGGATATACTTCAATGCTCGAAGTAACTGGTAAAGGAAAAATTGATAGTGCTCCTTTGTCAAGTCATCATTGGCTTTAATGACTTGATGTAGATCCGACTCCATGAGCTCGAAAACAACATAAATGTCCTTAAATTCCCTCCTAGAAGGAGGCATCATGACATGTTTGATTTCAACAATATCAGGATGTCGAAGAAGTCTAAGCAACTTTATCTCCCGGAGAATGCGTGCAGCATCCGATATATGCTCAAATATATCATGAATCTTTTTTATTGCAACTTTTTCACCGGTATGAGTGTCAATAGCTGAACATACAACACCATAACTTCCTTTCCCGATGACTTCTTGAATTTTGTACCGGCTGGCATCCCCATAATCAGAGAAAAACTCCATCTCCATTGAACTCTGTAGCAAAGATAATCAAGTTATTCCACAAATCAAAATCAGGCAAATCCAAAATTGATTCCAATCAAGCTACGGCAACAAAGCGATTGCAAATTTTCATAAGCGATGAATAGAAATTAAAACGAAAACTGTAAGCATTCTTGGCTGTCCAGAAAATTTATATTGGAGATATCTCAGGACTCACCATTAAAGTTAATAGACATAATACAAATCTGTACGTTTGTTAAAATTTACATAAAGGAACTTCCACAGCATTACATAATCATAGACAAAAAAAGAGGATAGATTACATATGCAGGAACATGATCATGTCAAGCATAGAATGATACAATTGAATAACTTAAACAAACTAATAAACAATGTAAATAATAAACATAAAGAGAAAAATTGTCTCAATACAACTCCTCACTCCAATGTACTAACTATATTAACATAACAACCCATAAAAGAAGCACAAACTTTAGCACATAGAATATTAGAACCACTAAATATATATCACAAACCAATCTCTAACTTCAAAAAGCCAAAAGCTTTTTTCTCTTTCTACAATCAACCGGTTCTTCTCATTTCACTCATTCTACAATCTGATTTTTGGAGAGTCAAACATGTATCAAAAAGCCAAAAGCTTTTTTCTCTTTCTACAATCAACCGGTTCTTCTCATTTCACTCATTCTACAATCTGATTTTTGGAGAGTCAAACATGTATGCTGAATTGATGATGATGATGATAATGCAGCTCAAGCGTGTACAGCACATAAGTGCATAACACAAGACGTAGAAAAAAAGAAAAGCAAAAGGGGTAGATAGATTGAAGTTGAAAGAACAACCTCCTATGAACACCACATATAGATGGTAATTTCTAACAAAAATAACGATGGTGAAATATAAGATTTGCCAAACATGCCGTTATCCTACTACAGTAACAAACACTTTGGGGACAGAAAAATTACATCACGTGTTGTATGTACTTAAACTTAATATCAGAAAAAAAGAGATAACATGGCCCCTACATTGAACCAGCTCAGCATATATAGAAACATGTTCCTAAACCTCAACCACATACCTCAAAGTACTTAAAATTCACATCAAACATAATCAAAAACAAATAATTCATCATCCTCTAAATAATTCAACTAATCAAAACAATAAAAAGCTATCTTCATTGTTCATCATTCACTCAAATATGTAATAAAAACTTGTAAAAAATCCACCTTTTTTCTTTGATCTTGCTGCATTCTTATATGGCAAGTGGGAACACCTACAAAAGCTTCCAATTCCAAAAAAGGATGACCCTATAGAACGAAAAACACAAAGCTTCTCAAAAAAAATGTTGTTTCAGAGAGAATTCAGCCACATTTGCCCCACCTACCCCTACTTCGAATCACAAGACCACAATCCGAACTCACTATTCTCTTCCCCAAATCCCTCAACGAACATAGAATCCAAATGAGACCCCACATGCACTCCAGTTCCGGCACAAAGCTCACAAAATCACGGAACCAATAGCCACCACAACAACCCTTGATCATTAAGTAATGAAGCTCCAACCTTGCAACAAAAAAGCTCTCATTTTTGGAAAACTTTCACACACCCCAGAAAAGGATCGAAGCTCTGGAACACCAAAACCACAACAAGAACACGTTTTGAGGTTGTTGAGAGGTGAAAGAGGGAAACTTGAGACACAGTACTAACAGAGAATTATAATATAAGCGTGTTTTGATCCTGCACACCGACACAGAGAGAAAGGTGAAAAATTTGGAGAGGTTTTTGAAGGTTAAAGCGAGCTTAAAGCTAAAAGGGTTGGTGCTTGGCTTGTGTTTGTTGTGTTGCGTTGTTTCCTTATCCAAAAACGTACAAGATACGGAGCATAATGTACTAAGTGGCGTATAAGTGTAATTTTCAGATGGTGTTGAGGGTATTATTGTAATTTCATTTTGTGGGAGACAAGTGTCAGATACTAGTACTGTTACTGTGTAACATGTTGTATTGTACTCTTCCCTGTGTTGGCAGGTTATGTTTCTGACACGTGGCAAGGTTGGCAGGTTAGTTTCTTTTTCTAAGAAAAAGGAAGGAAGGAAATAATGTCATTAATTTTGATACATTAAAATTATAAAATAATTTTATACATATATTTAATTATGTAATACATAAAAAATAAATATAATTGTTTGACTATATAAAATTTATTTTATACTGCCGGTATAGTAAAATTAAATTTTTTAAAATAAACATAAAAATTTAAGCAAATTTAACATGTGACATATTTGATAGGTAAAAAATCGATTTTTCTTTTCTAAAAAAAAGGTAGTAAACTATTTCATTGCTGAATATATAAAGTAAGTGTAATAAAAACTAAAATTTATTTTTTATATGATATGAATTTCTTCTAATCGTGTAATTTTCTACTATTTTTATTTTTAAGATATTGTTTTTTCTTTTATTTTATTTTTGTTTTGGAATATATATTATAAAACAGAGAGAATATATTTTTGTATGCATTTTCTTCTAATAGAATTTTATTTGAATTATGTAAACTAGTGCATTATAGGAATTAATACGTTATTAATTTATCTTTTATAAATTAAATATGAATAATAATAAATTTAATATTAGTTAAGATGATAAATATGTTATATTAAAACTAAAATATTATGAATTTACTAATGAAATTAGAAAAATAACTTTTTTTACAAGGGTATTTTAAAAAAATGATTGTACACTAATTTTGTTTATATTCTCAAGTGGGTATAGCGATAACAAAACATAATATATAGGTAGGAATGAATAATGTAAAAAGTTTCATATAATTATTTAATTATAATAATTTTTGTTTTTATGTTTATTAACGTAACATTACATAATTAAATGTAAATATAAAATTATAGAGTAAAGAATATTTTTTATTTTTGAAATTTGGTAAAATTTTTAAAAATACCCTTAAGTTTTATTTTGTATTAATTTTATTCGAAAAATTTTCGATTTGCATCAAATATATCCATGTGACTAATTTTTTAAAAAATTTAAGACCAATTCAATAACAATAATTTTATAAGAACAACTCTCAAAACAAATAAATAAAGTATAATTTTCATGTATTATTGTTAGATTAATATTAAATTTTCTAAAAATTTAAATGTACAAAATATATTTAATACAAATAAAAACTTTTTAAAAATTTAGTTGTTAGAAATATATTTAATTTAAATAAAATTTTAATGACAAAATTAAAATAAAATAAAATTTAAAAATATTTTAAAAATTTTTAATAATTTAAAAACAAAAAATATACTACTCATAGCTATATTTATAGTTTTTATAGTGACATTGACTTAGAAAGCCTTTTTTCAATAACTAGCTATATGCATGTAAACATAATTTACTAGATATATGTGCCTCATATTTCACTTTCAATTTTAAATTCTCTGACCACATACTCCATAATGGTGCCATTTTCAGTCATTTTAATGAATCAATGAAAAAGTTCACATGATGTTGAAGAAAACTTGTAGATTACAACAATCGTGGCCATCAAAATATGGGAAGAACAAGAAATTAATAAATGGAGAGTTTTAGGAAAAGAAATGTCCATGTATATAATCTGAATGCAAATAATAATCTCTTCATAATATTGTAATTTTTTAATTGTGAAATTTAAATTAAAATGAGTATTCGAACACTTCTTAATTCAATCAATTAATTCATCAGAGAAAACTTTATTTAAAAGCCTTCTATTCTCCATTAGAGTTTAGTTAACATATTTCTATAAGACGCATAATAAATTTATTATTAATAAAACGCTTTAATTTTTTAATAAATACAGAATAAATATATTATAAATTTAATTTTTTATATTTTTAATATAAATTTTTTAATTTATAAATTTAGAACATAAAATAGATAAATTTTATCTATTATCTATTATATGTTATTAAAATTAGATTTTTTTCAATTAATAATATAGTTGACGTAGTATATTTTTAAAAGTATTTCTTGATTTATTTTATTTGATTTATTTAAATATATTTTAATTAATTAATTAATTAATTTAATTGAGATAAGTATTAAATTATTGAATATTTTGTTTGATTTCAATAACTAAGCTATAAAACTGTGTTTAGAAGAAAAATTAAAAGACAGAAATTAAAATATATAGACTAAACTAAATCTTTGTATTGTATCTAGTATAGTGTGATCTTTCATTATTGATTTTATAATTGAGACTAGACTAAACTGAATTTCACTTTAGAGAGTAAAGTGTGATCTCTCATCATTGATTTTATATGTGGGACCAAGAATAAATATGAAAGAGAAACTATTCAAGGATAGAAGATTACACTTTATTCTCTAAAGTGAAATTCAAACTTTAGAGGATCCAAATCTAGTATAAAGTATACAGGATTGAGTTATATATATCGTAATATTTTATTGAAAAAAGAAAAGTGGAATTAGATTTAGAATTTAAAAATTTAAATGTAGTTAATTTTGAAAATAAATGTTACTAAAATTTTAGTTTCTATCTCTAAAAAATTCAATTGCATATATTCCCACTTTTTAGAGATAGTGAAAGGATCGAAAATCTGAAATTTTATATCTTGAGACTAAAATTTTAGTTATTATCTCTAACTAATAAACACAATATTGAGTTATAATTCCCATCCCTATTTTCAAACACTACCTAACTAATTAATTATTTGATTTGACTAAAATAAATAAATTAATTTTGTTTTAAATTTGCATTAAGTTTTTCATCTTATATATTTTTGATTAATGATTTTTAAAAGTGTAATAAATAATTATTTATTTGATTTGTTTGAAATACATATTAAATTATTTAATATTTTATTTGACTATATTAACCATAATTAATCAATTATATTAATTATTTGATTTGACAAGAATAAATGTTATATAAATAAAAAAAATTTTAATCAATTATATTAACCCTAATTAATGATTTATGACCTTAGTCAATTTTTATATAAATCTCTACATTCTATAACGGTAATTTATGTATAAATTTAAAATTCCTACATTTTGTAATTATTTATATAGAATAAGTATAAAATCAAAGTATTAATTATTTTAGTAATGTTATTATTAAGTAATTTTGAATTATACTTTATTTATTTATATAATTTGTTCTAATTTAACCGTTGATAGCAAATTAGTAGTGAAATGCGTTGCTCTTAGTCTATATAGTAATAATTGTATTGCATCCCTACTTTCAAGTTTTTAAATATTTAAATAATATTTATATATTTTAGTAATTTTAGTTATCAATTTCAATTATATATTATATATAAATTTTATGGTTGAAATTAATGACTAAAATTATTAACGTATTCCATATTTTTGAAATATCTAAAAGCTTTTCGAAAAAAAGACAAATAGGCATTTAATTTTTTGATCGGTAGACATTTAAATTTTCGAGAATTTGAAAATATATTTAAGTCATTGATCTTTTCAAAACCTGGACATATTGATCTTTCATGTTCACTTGATCTATCATATTTAACGGAAAAATCAAACATAATTCTCGTTGTATTAACCTTATTGATACGATACATACATAAGAGAATTTTTAAAATTGAACAAATTAAATTCAGGAATCAATATATCCAAATTTTAAAAAGATCAATGATTTAAATATATTTTTAAATTCTTAAAAACTTAAATATCTGAAAACAAAAAAACAGAAATCGATTTGTCTTTTTCTCAAATTTTTCTATACTTTACTGTAACAAATTAAAGAATTAAAGGCATATGGGAGCAGTATGAGGTAGGAGTAGTGTACTTTGCACTCAAAGCACAAACTTATATTACGCGACATGCCACATGCATAATAAATTCATAATAATTAATTACATTCATATTCAAACCGTGTTTCACGTTTACGTTTTCTCACACCTCCCCTTGCGTAAATTTTTACAAGCTTTCACACTATTGAGCATTAACTACTCTGAGGGTCTATCCTTTTCTGGTGTTTTATTTTTCTTTCTTTAGGGTTGATT
>NC_029778.3:3848537-3852561 GCF_000817695.3 Arachis duranensis
ATTTTAGACTGATTATTAATTTTAATAATTGATTTTAATATATACATAATATAGTCAGATTTAGATATATTAATATAAGGTACCAATATATTATTTGTTAACTTATTATCAATAATAATTAATTATTATATTTTAAACACATATGTAAAGAGACATATCGAAAAAATATATCTATAAAAATATTTCTATTAAATACAATCATAAAAATATATTTGTATTAGACATATTCTTAAAGACACTTCCATTAAACCAATTATAAATAAGAATTGGCAGAAATTAATAGATATGATATTGGTAACGTAACAGAATTGTTTATTTTTTTACTTCATTATTTAATCATCAATAACGGGACGAAAACCAAAACAATAACCAAACTAACAATCTATACAATGAAAAACTATTAATATACGTTTGATAGGTTTATCTTTATTTCATTTGCTATTGATGTGTTGTAAAATAAAAGATATATAAAATAAAAATGTATAAATAGAAGATTCTAGTATTAAAATAATTAGTTCAATAATAATTTATATATATATATATATATAATAATAATATTATATGTTGTAATGTATATATATATATATATACAAAGATAGAAAGGAGTATAAAAAATAAAGAGAGAGAGAATTGCATAAATATATATATAAAGATAGAAAGGAATATAAAAAGTAAAGAGAGAGAGAATAGCATTTGCTTTTATTATTGCTATGTGTATAAAGGGAGAGAGAATAATATTCAGTTGTTGTTGTTGTGTATAATTGACGGATGCTTAACCTCCTTTTATAGATACATAAGGTCAAATATTCAAAGCTCCACTTATTATTATTTTGGCTTGGGAGCTTCATTTCTCATAAGGAAAATGGGCATCCACGTCCTTTTGGACTTATCACAACACTTCCCCTTAGATGACCATTTTAGGATTATGCCTCATTAAAACCTTACTAAAGAAAATCTAGTGGGAAAAACCTTAGTGAAGGAAAAAGAGTACAAAATCCTTTAGTGATGGGGACTGCCTCATTAAAAACCTTGTCAAGAAAAACCCAATGGAAAAAAAAACTTGACCAAGGGAAAAAGAGTACAGTCTCCCCCTCTTGCCGACATCATTTAATGTCTCGAAATCAGCGCATCCCAATCTCATGTACCAATCTATCAAAGGAGGATTTTGGGAGTGACTTTGTAAATAAATCTGCCAGATTGTCGCTTGAACGGATCTATTGGACATCAATTGTCCCTTGATTTTGAAGATCATGAGTGAAGAAGAATTTGAGAGAAATATGCTTTGTTCTATCACCTTTGATGTATCCACCCTTAAGTTGAGCAATGCATGCTGTATTATCTTCAAACAGGACAGTTGGAGCTATCTTATGATCAATCAGTCCACATGATGACAGAATATATTGAATCAGACTCCTCAGCCAAAAACACTCGCGACTAGCTTCATGAATTGCCAAAATTTCAGCATGATTAGAGGAGGTTGCTGCTATCGTCTGTTTCGTGGACCTCCATGATATAGCTGTACCACCATATGTGAACAGGTATCCTGTTTGAGATCTCCCTTTATGTGGATCAGACAAGTATCCGGCATCTGCATAGCCAACTAGGTTTGACTTGAATCCATAAGGATAAAACAATCCCATATCAACCGTTCTATGAAGATATCGAAAAATTTGTTTGATTCCACTCCAATGTCTTCTGGTTGGAGAGGAACTATACCTTGCTAGTAAATTCACCGCGAATGATATGTCAGGTCGCATATTATTAGCAAGATACATTAGCGCTCCAATGGCACTAAGATATGGTACTTCAAGACCAAGGATATCTTTATTTTCTTCTTTAGGACAGAATTGATCCTTTTTCACATCCAAAGATCTTACGATCATTGGGGTACTTAATGGATGTGACTTATCCATATAAAATCTCTTCAAGATCTTCTCTGTGTATGTTGTTTGATGAATAATGATCCCATTTTTTATATGCTCGATCTGCAGGTCGAGGTAAAATTTAGTTCTTCCAAGATCTTTCATCTCAAACTCTTCTTTTAGAGTTTTTATAATTATTGGAATCTCTTCAGGAGTCCCAATGATAATTAAATCATCAACGTACACAGTAATTATAATGAACCCAGATGTAGTTTTCTTTATGAAAACACATGGACAGATATCATCATTCTTAAATCCATTTTTAGCCAGATACTCAGTAAGACAATTATACCACATTCGTCCAGATTGCTTTAGACCATATAAAGATCTTTGCAATTTGACTGAGTATAACCCTTGCGAATATTCATTGGATGGTTTAGATATCTTCAGTCCTTCAGGAACTTTCATATAGGTATCCCGATCTAATGAGCCATATAAATAGGCTGTTACCACATCCATTAAATGCATATGCAGTTTATGACATGCAGATAAACTGACCAAATAACGCAATGTTATCGCATCCACTACAGGGGAATACGTTTCTTCATAATCTATATCGGACCTTTGTGAAAAACCTTGTGCTACAAGTCAAACTTTGTAACGCACAACTTCATTTTTCTCATTTCGTTTTCTCACAAATACCCATCGGTATCCAACAGGTTTTACATCTTCTGGTGTACGGACTACAGGTCCAAAGACTTCACGTTTTGCAAGTGAGTCTAACTCAGCCTTCATGGCTTCTTTCCATTTTGGCCAATCATTCGGCCTGCCAAGCTTCTGGCGTGAATTTGCTTCAGTGGCTACTTGTCCTACTGGGACATCAATTCGAATTGGAGCATTTTCCGCTGGTATATAAGATTTGGTTATCCTCTTTGTATCGGAAAATGCATCAGGCAATTCATTTGCTATTCTTTGCAAATGTATAATCTTTTGAACTTCTAGTTCACATTGCCCTGATCGAGGATCTAAATGTATCAACGATGACACGTTCCAATTAAGTTCCTTTTCAGGAAGCTTCTTCTCTCCCCCTAATGTTGAAAATTTTGATTCATCAAAATGACAATCTGCAAACCGGGCTTTAAATACATCTCCAGTTTGTATCTTAAGATACCTCACTATAGAGGGAGAATCATATCCAACATATATTCCCAATTTTCTTTGGGGTCCCATTTTGGTGCGATTAGGTGGTGCAATGGGAACATATATCGCACACCTAAATATTCTTAAATGGGAAACATTTGGCTGCTGGCCAAAAGCTAATTGCATAGGAGATAACTGATGGTAACTCGTTGGCATCAAACGAATAAGTGCTGCGGCATGTAAAACAGCATGCCCCCAAATCGAAGTTGGGAGATTTGTTCTCATAAGTAAGGGTCTATGATAAACCCATATTTTGTGATATATTTTGTGCTTAGTTTGAGTGATTTACTCAATCCTTCACCCACTTATTCATATTAATTGCATGGTTTTACTTTCCCTTCCTTAATATGTGATGTATGTGAAAAACATGTTTCCTATGCTTTAAAATTAATTATTTTAATTACCTTTATTTCCATTCGATGCCATGATTAGTGTGTTGAGTAGTTTCAGATCTTCTAAGACAGGAATGACTTAAAGGATGGAAAAGAAAACATACAAAAATGGAAGAAAAGTGTAAAACGGAGTTTTGGAGAAACTGGCATCCACGCGATCGCATAGACGACGCGGCCGCATGCCAAGCGCGAAGAAGCAGCGACGTGGTCGCATGACTGACGCGACCGCGCACCTAAAGAAGAACACCTATGACGCGGCCGCATGACTGACGTGACCGCACGACAATGAAGACTCCAATTGACGGGACCGCGTGACCCACGCGGACGCATGACAGAGGCTACGCACCAGAAATTGCAGAAAACACTCATAGTGGATTCTGAAGCCCTTTTTGGCCTAAATCCAAGTTCAAAAGGCATAGACCAGAGGTTATGAAGTGTGGGAATGCATCCATTCAGGGAATCTCCAATTTTTAGTTACTTTCCATGATTTAGGTTTAGTTGGAGAGAGGTTCTCTCCTCTCTCTTTAGGATTAGGATTTAGGACTTCTCTTAGTTTTAGGAGTGACTCTC
>NC_029778.3:3855646-3855801 GCF_000817695.3 Arachis duranensis
GTCTTGTATTGATTTTAGGGGATTTTATCACCTTTCACCCACATTTATTCAATGAGATAGCATGGTTTTGTACATTCTCCCTTAATTGTGCTTAAGAGTGAAAACATGCTTTTTAGGACTCAAAATAGCTAAATCTAATTCTCCTTGATTCCATT
>NC_029778.3:3856039-3862265 GCF_000817695.3 Arachis duranensis
AGTTGGGTTGGAAAGCTAACATCCGGGGCTTCGAAATGATATAAATTTTGCTATATGTTACTTCGCGTTCAGGGGCGCGCACGCGCGCGTGGCCCACTTTAATGAAATCGTCCCCAGCGGTTTTAGGAGCCTTGTGGGCCCAATCCAACTCATTTATGATGCTATTTAAGTCAAGGGTTGGAGGGGGATGAGATATCTAGTTACCATTAGTTTAGTTTAGTAGTTAGAATTAGTTTCTAGAGAGAGAAGCTCTCACTTCTCTCTAGAATTAGGATTAGGATTAGGATTAGTTCTTAGATCTAGGTTTTAATCTTTGCTTTCTTCTACTTGTACATCTCAATTCCTTGTTGTTACATTCATTCTTCTTCCATTCTTTTGTTGTAATTTTCTTTGTGTTGTTCTTGCATTTTGTTGTAGATCTACTATTGTTCCTTCCATTTCCTTTCAATTCAATAAGAGGTAATTCATAATAATTGTTCTTCTTTGCTTTTCTATTGTTGATCTCTTGCCTTTGTAGTTAGATCTCTCTTTAATTCTTGCAATTTATGTTGTTTACTTTTATTGCCTTTTATGTTAACTCACTTGACTTTCCTTTGTTAATTGATTTAAGGATGACTAAGTGGGATTAATCCTTGCAACTACCATACTTGTGGCTAGTGATAATGATGAAGACCCTTGACAACCAAATCTTGCCAAGACCATTTTGTTAATAAAGTTTTCTTACCATTTACTATTCATTTTTCTCATCTAAAACCCCAAAATAAATAAATCCATAACCAATAACAAGAACACTACCCTGCAAGTCCTTTTAGAGACGACCCGAGGTCCAATACTTCGGTTTATAAATTCTAGGGGTTTGTACTAGTGACAAACAACTTTTTGTATGAAAGGATTAGTGATTGGTTTAGAAACTATACTTGCAACGAGAATTCATTTGTGAAATTCTAAACCGTCAAAAATCCGATCGTCAGGCCGCGTGCCCTGATTTTCGACGTAAAAAGGGTGCACAACAAATTATTGTGCGAGAGTGGTGCTGGATTAGTGCTGGACGCACAATCTCTATCACGCGACCGCGTCGCCAACGCGTCCGCGTCATTCCTTTCTGAAGTCCACTCACGCGATCGCATGCCCCACGCGATCGCGTCACCCCAAATTTGGCAAAAATAAAAATTCGAACAGAGAGTTGTGCGAGCGCGAGGCTGCCCTCGCGCCAGTAGCATAACCTGAGTCACGCGTCCGCGTGACCAACGCGACCGCGTCGATTAATTTAAGCGCAAGTCGAGCGACCGCGTCCCCACGCGTCCGCGTCGCTTGCACCGCACAACTTTTCCAACGCAGCCAAATATCTTATCTTCTCTTCCCTATACCTAATTCTTTTCTTCCTTTCTTATTTATTTTCTTCTTTCTTCTTCCTTTTCTTACTTTCTTCTTCTCATCTTTTTCACCTCCATTCTATTTTATTTAATTTATTTGCATATTTTCTTCCATTGCATTTTAATTTTGTGCATCTTTTTATTTTCTTTTCTAAATTTATTAATTTTTCCATTGGTGTTACTTGTTCATATTCAACTGTTGTGTCTTTTCTGGTATTATTTTGGTACTCAGTGACTTGTTTTACACTGTTGGGTAATATTGTTTAAGTCAATGCTAATCTTTTATGATATTTATATTAATTTTGCATTGACATGAATTTATATTATCTTGCACTCTCTTTTCCATTGTCGCAAATTTTTGCACTCTTGCTTTGCCATGTACTTCTACTGTTTTCTCACTTGCATGTTGTAGCTACCATGTAATTGAGACCCTTATTATCTGGCATTAACACCCATATTTTTTTATTTTCTATCTTTATTTTTGGGTTACTTTTCTTCTTTTCCCTCGTCTTTCAGGATGGCCACCACGAAGGGAGAGGAAAAGCTTCTTCATGGGAAGACAAACAAGTCTACCTGCACAATCTTTGGAAAAAGGCATCAGTTGGAGCAGCCCATCCACTTGTACATCTTAGCATGCACCGAGGACGGTGTAATCTTTAAGTGTGGGGAGGTCGATACCGATCTCCATGGGTTAGTACTTTCTTGTCTCAACACCATTGTTTTATTTTCTTTGTTTGTTCATTATTGCATTTGCATGTTTAATTGCATGTTCGTTTGATTTTATGCATTTTAGCCACTGCTTGGTTAAAATAATAAGTTTCTTTTTAAGATCCTATTTTTGAAAATTTTCACTAGTTTAAATTTTTGTGTAAATTTGTTTGAAGTTGTAATTGGAACATGGTTTTTGAGTCAAAGAACACACACAACCTGTGAGATTTTGAGCTTATTTACATGGTTACATTATTTAACCATAAATTTTTATTCTTGTGTGTTTTCTTCTCTATGATTGCAATCTTTGCTTTGTTCCATTCTATATGTCCAATATTTAATATATTTATATATGCTTACATATGATTAAGGTCATTGTTTGATTCTAGCTCAGTTATCCCAAAATTAGCCTACCTTTTACATCACCCTTGTTAGCCCCCTTGAGCCTTTAATTCCCTCTTATTTTATAAACCACAACACTAGCTTTAAGCAGAAAAACAAATTTAAAATCCCAAGTTGAATCCTTGGTTAGCTTAAGATAAAAATTGTGTAATTGTTTAAGTGTGGGAAACCTATTGGGAACATGGATGATAAAAACAAAGGGTAGGAAGTTGAAAAGAATGAAATAATTCAAAATAAAAATTTTGGGAAGCATGCTCATGTGAAATCAAAATAATTGAATTATCATGTGCATTAAAAAAAATTAATTCAGTATTTGAATAAAGGGGATACAAAAGAATTTCCCAAACGCAAAATAAAGCAATGCACATGGGACAAAATTAAAACTAATACATGAGCATGTGACATCAAAAGTGGAAAAATATGGGAGAATAGGTAAAGAAGCTTTGCTTTACAAAGTATGTATATTAGGTGAGATCTTAGACTAATCAAGGATTCACTTAATTAACTCACTTAGCCTTATATATACCCTTACCTTTACCTCAGCCCCATTACAACCCTTAAAAGACCTCATGATGTTTGCATTAGTATGCTAAATATTTGTTGATTGATTAGATGAGGAACAAAAGTTTAGAAAGCATGATTAGAGAAGAATAGAGTGATTGACCCTAGACACTTGAGAGATTAGAGTGATATACACTACTAGTGAGGGTTCAATGCTTGATTCTATGTTCCATGCTTTCATTAGCTATCTTCTTACAAGTTTACTTGCTTTTTATTCTGTGATTTGAATTAGTGGAATTTAATTCATATTTGTCTTGAAGAACCTATTTACTTTTAACCAAGTAGGTAGAAACATTTTGCATATAGTTACATTCATATAGATAGGTTGCATTTCATACATTCTATCATGCATCTTCACTCCTTTATAGCTTCTCTTGAGCTTAGCATGAGGACATGCTAATGTTTAAGTATGGGGAGGTTGATAAACCCATATTTGTGATATATTTTGTGCTTAGTTTGAGTGATTTATTCAATCCTTCACCCACTTATTCATATTAATTGCATGGTTTTACTTTCCCTTCCTTATTATGTGATGTATGTGAAGAACATGTTTCTTGTGCTTTAAAATTAATTATTTTAATTACCTTTATTTCCATTCGATGCCATGATTAGTGTGTTGAGTAGTTTCAGATCTTCTAAGACAGGAATGACTTAAAGGATGGAAAAGGAAACATACAAAAATGGAAGAAAAGTGTAAAACGGAGTTTTGGAGAAACTGGCATCCACGCGATCGCATAGACGACGCGGCCGCATGCCAAGCGCGAAGAAGCAGCGACGGGGCCGCATGACTGACGCGACCGCGCACCTAAAGAAGAACACCTATGACGCGGCCGCATGACTAACGCGACTGTGCGATAAGGAAAACTCCAATTGACGCGACCGCGTGACAGAGGCTACGCACCAGAAATTACAGAAAATACTCATAGCGAATTCTGAAGCCCTTTTTGGCCCAAATCTAAGTCCAGAAGACATAGACCAGGGGTTATGAAGTGAGGGAATGCATCCATTGAGGAGAGTCTCCAATTTTTAGTTACTTTCCATGATTTAGGTTTAGTTTGGAGAGAGGTTCTCTCCTCTCTCTCTTAGGATAGGGATTTAGGACTTCTCTTAGTTTTAGGAGTGACTCTCGATCCCAGGTTCAATGTTTCTTTTTATTTACTTTCTCTTTTATTTGTCTATAAACTTTTCCATGTTACATTTGATATTTCTATTTAATATAATGTGAGGTATTTTCAGATTTATGATTGCTTTATTCTATTTATGATATCTTTAATTTAATTTAGAATTTTCCCTCTTGGCTTGAGTTAAATAATTGGTAACTCTTGAATTATCAAATAAAGCAGTGGTTGAAATTGGCAGATCGCTCTAAAGCTAGTCTTCCGATAGGGATTGACTAGGACTTGAGGATCAAACTAGTTATTTCACTTGACTCCTTTGCTTTAGTAAAGGTTAACTAAGTGGGATTAAAATCCAATTCTCATCACAATTGATAAGGATAGGACTTCCAGTTATAATACCTTGCCAAAAGTTTTATTAGTTATTAATTTATCAATTCTGTAATCTATTTCTCTTGCTTGAAACCTTTTTCAACCCCAAACACTGTTTTTCCATAACCAATAATAAGAACATACTTTCCTGCAATTCCTTGAGAAGACGACCCGAGGTTTAAATACTCGGTTATCAATTTTAAAGGGGTTTGTTACTTGTGACAACCAAAACTTTTGTACGAAGAAATTTCTGTTAGTTTAGAAGCTATATCTACAATGCGAATATTTTTATAAATTCTTTACTAGCAAAAATCCTAACGTCAGTCTAGCAATTAATTGGAGGCGTTTAATAAGTGATTCTGCTAATCCATTTTGTGTGTGAACATGAGCTACTGGATGTTCAACACTTATACCATTAGCCATACAATAAGTATCAAAAGCTTGGGAAGTAAATTCACCAGCATTATCAAGACGAATTGCTTTGATTGGATTTTCTGGAAATTGTGCTTTTAATCGAATAATTTGAGCTAGTAATTTCACAAAAGCCAGGTTGCGAGAAGATAATAAGCACACATGTGACCATCTCGAAGATGCGTCTATTAGGACCATAAAATATCTAAAAGATCCACATGGTGGATGAATAGGTCCACATATATCACCTTGAATCCTTTCTAGGAATTCAGGGGACTCAAATCCAATCTTTACTGGTGATGGCCTTAAAATTAACTTTCCCTGAGAACATGCAGCACAACAAAATTCACTAGTTTTAAGAATCTTCTGGTTCTTTAGTGAATGTCCATGAGAGTTTTCAATAATTCTCCTCATCATGGTTGTTCACGGATGACCCAATCGGTCGTGCCAAGTTATGAACTCATTTGAGTTAGTAAACTTCTGGTTTACAATGACATGTGATTCAATTGCACTAATCTTGGTATAATACAATCCAGATGAAAGCGAGGGTAACTTTTCTAATATAACTTTCTTATTTGAATCATGAGTTGTGATACATAAATACTCATGATTTTTCTCATTCATTGTCTCAACATGATATCCATTTCGGTGAATATCTTTGAAACTCAACAACTTCTTCAGAGACTTGGTAGATAATAGTGCATTATTTATTATAAATTTTGTTCCTCCAGGAAACAAAATTATAGCTCTTCCAGAGCCTTCTATCACATTGCCTGAGCCAATAATAGTATTAACATATTCCTCTTTTGGCACAAGATGGGTAAAATATATATCACTTTTGAGAATAGTGTGCGAACTTGCACTATTCGCAAGGCATACATCTTCATTACATATCCTTGCCATTCTCTTCAAAAACAAATAATAATAAAATGAGTAGTATGCACAGTTAAATTGAATACTTGATCAGAATTATTTTTCTAAGAAACACTGTACATAAAATAATGTCATATACTAAAATTTTATTTTAAAATTTGACACATTCAATAATTTCAACATTCATAAACATTAATATTTCATTATTTATGTACATCTGATGAGCGGATAATTTATACGCTTTTTGGCATTGTTTTTAGTATGTTTTTAGTATGATCTAGTTAGTTTTTAGTATATTTTTATTAGTTTTTAGTTAAAATTCACTTTTCTGGACATTACTATGAGTTTGTGTGTTTTTCTGTGATTTCAGGTATTTTCTGGCTGAAATTGAGGGACCTGAGCAAAAATCTG
>NC_029778.3:3862918-3863082 GCF_000817695.3 Arachis duranensis
TGGTGCGTTGAACATTTCCACTGAGAGGATGGGAGGTAGCCACTGACAACGGTGAAACCCTTGCATACAGCTTGCCATGGAAGGAGCCTTGCGTGTTTGAAGAAGAAGACAATAGGAAAGCAGAGATTCAGAAGATGGAGCATCTCCAAAACCTCAACCTATTC
>NC_029778.3:3863388-3864827 GCF_000817695.3 Arachis duranensis
CTGTTCGAGTTTGGACAACTGACGGCTTATCTTGTTGCTTAGATTAGGACTGTTTTATTTTTGTTGGTTTAGAGTTTTTTTAGTTGAGTCTAGTTTCATATTTTAAGTTTAGTGTCAATTGCATGCTTTTGTTTTTCTTTTAATTTTCGATTTTGCATGTCTTCAGTCCCTTTTGATCCGTAAAAATTCTAAGTTTGGTGTCCTCTTTGTGTTTTTCCCTTAAAAATTTTCGAAAATTAGTGTTTGATTTTCTAAAAATTTTAGGTTTGGTGTCATTTTGTTGTTTTTCTCTTTCCTCATTTCAAAAAATTAAATCTTTTTCATAAAAATTTTTTTCAATCATATCTTTTTAATTGCTATTTTCAAAATCTTTTTAATTAACTAATTGATTCAGTTCTCAATTTGCTTTGATCTTATTTTCTTTTTAATTTTCAAATTTTTTATTTTATTTTCCTTTTGTTTTATTTTATTTTTTTCGGTTAATTCAAAAAAAAAAAAAACAAAATTTATCTATTTGCAATCCATATCATTTCCCTTTATCCATTATGGACCTAAGTGGGATTGATCAGTCCAGAAGGACTCTGGGGTCATATGCTAACCCCATTACAGCTGCATATGGGAGTAGCATTTGTACGCCTCTCATCAAAACAAGCAGCTTTGAGCTAAATCCTCAACTCATTATCATAGTGCAGCAAAATTGCCAGTATTCCGGTCTTCCACAGGAAGAGCCTACTGAGTTTCTGGCACAATTCTTGCAAATTGCTGACACAGTACATGATAAAGAGGTGGATCAGGATATCTACAGACTATTATTGTTTCCATTTGTTGTAAAAGATCAAGCTAAAAGGTGGTTGAATAACCAACCTACAGCAAGCATAAAGACATGGAAACAGTTATCAGACACATTCCTGAATCACTTTTACCCTCCAAAGAGGATGACACAGCTAAGGCTGGACATCCAAGGCTTTAAACAAGAGGATAATGAATCCCTTTATAATGCCTGGGAGAGGTATAGAGGTATGCTAAGAAAATGCCCCTCTGAAATGTTTTCAGAGTGGGTACAGCTGGACGTCTTCTACTATGGGCTTACAGAAAAAGCTCAGATATCTCTAGACCACTCAGCTGGTGGATCTATACACATAAGGAAGACGATTGAAGAGGCTCAAAAGCTCATAGATACGGTTGCTAGAAATCAACATCTATACTCAAACAGTGAGTCCTCTATAAAAGAAGAAGCTATGGCAGTAACTACTGAACCTAACCCTCAAGAACAGATGGTTGAGCTTAATCAGCAATTGTTCCTGATGACAGAACAGTTAGCAAAATTTAAAGAGATGCTCCATGAAACTAAAGTTGCTAACAAGAACATAGAACTGCAGTTGAATCAAGCAAAACAACAAATATCTAAACAGATAACAGAGGAATGTCAAGCAGTTCAA
>NC_029778.3:3867332-3868001 GCF_000817695.3 Arachis duranensis
TATTGCCATTTGAACTAATGTGTGATGCCAGTGACCATGCCATTGGTGCAGTGTTGGGACAGAGGCATAACAAGCTTCTGCACGTCATTTATTATGCCAGCCATGTTCTAAATGACGCACAGAAGAATTACACAACCACAGAAAAAGAATTACTTGCAGTGGTCTATGCCATTGACAAGTTTAGATCCTATCTAGTAGGATCCAAGGTGGTTGTGTACACTGACCATGCTGCTCTTAAATACTTACTCACAAAGCAGGATTCAAAACCTAGGCTTATAAGATGGGTGTTGCTTCTGCAAGAGTTTGATATAGAAATAAGAGACAGAAAAGGGACAGAGAACCAAGTAGCTGATCATCTGTCCCGAATAGAACCAGTAGCTGGGGCGTCCCTCCCTTCTACTGAGATCTCTGAGACTTTCCCAGATGAGCAACTCTTTGCCATTCAGGAAGCTCCATGGTTTGCAGATATTGCAAATTATAAAGCTATGAGGTTCATACCCCAGGAGTACAGCAGAGTGCATAGAAAGAAATTAATTTCAGATGCCAAGTACTACCTCTGGGATGAACCATATCTCTTTAAGAGATGTACAGATGGAATGATCCGCAGATGTGTACCCAGAGAAGAAGCACAAAGGATCCTATGGCACTGCCATGGATCACAGTATGGAG
>NC_029778.3:3869045-3869999 GCF_000817695.3 Arachis duranensis
CATTTTGGGCATTAAACGCCAGAATGGGTACCATTCTGGGCGTTTAACGCCAGTAATGGTGCCATTTTGGGCGTTAAACGCCAGAATGGGCACCATTCTGGGCGTTTAATGCCAGGTGTGTAGCATCCTGGGCGTTTAGCAAAACGCCCAGTGACAAAGGGAATTCTGGCGTTTAACGCCAACCAGGGCACCTGGCTGGGCGTTAAACGCCCACAATGGGTAGCAAATGGGCGTTAAACGCCAGAATGGATGGCATTCTGGGCGTTTAACGCCAGAAAGATGGGGGACCAAGATTTTGCATTCCGATTAAATTTTTTTCAAACTTTCCTTTTCTTACCCATCCTTTTCTACACAAACACATTTCAACCTTTCATCATTCACCTTCAAATCTTCAAAAATCAAAATCATTCTTCAAATCTTTCTCATATCAATCCCAAATCTTATTCAAAAACTCACCCTTCTCTCAAATTCTCTCCATATCTTCTCAAATCTCCCTTCAATTTTTTTTCGAAATCTCCTTCCCCCACTTATAAAAACACGTTTGGCCCCTCATTCCCCCACACCATTCGAATTTGCTCTTCTCCTCTCTCTCTTCTTTCCTTTCTTTTGCTTGAGGACAAGCAAACCTCTAAGTTTGGTGTGCTTTTCCGTGATCACTAAGCCAAGATTCATCAAAATCATGGCTCCTAAGGGAAAATAAACCAATTTAAGAGGAAAGAAAGAGAATAATCCAAAGAATCTTTGGAATCAAGAGAAGTTCTTAACCAAAGAACATGAAGACCATTATCACAAAATAATGGGTCTGAGGTCAGTGATCCCGGAAGTTAAATTTGATCTGAAAGAAGATGAATATCCGGGGATCCAAGAGCAAATTCGAAACAGAGGATGGGAAGTTCTAACCAATCCTGAGATAAAGGTTGGAAAGAATATGGTTCAGGAATTCTACTCAAATCT
>NC_029778.3:3870593-3872103 GCF_000817695.3 Arachis duranensis
AACCGTTCTGAGGTCACTATCAAGAGAGCAGTGATGATTCATTGCATTATGCTTGGAAAAGAAGTGGAGGTCCATCATGTGATTGCTTGTGAGATCTACACAATTGCAAATAAGAATTCCACTGAAGCCAAACTGGCTTACCCAAGCTTGATCTCCTTGCTCTGTAAAGAGGCTGGGGTAAAGATGGGAGTAGATGAATTCATACCCATTGAACATCCAATCACCAAGAAGTCAATGGAAGGACAAATGCAAGACAACTCTATCAAGAGGAGGGCGCAGGAATTCCTCCCTGAATTCCATAAAATTGACTACTGGACCAGCCTAGAAGCATCTATCATCAAGTTACAAGAAACTATGAAGCAACTGAAGGAAGAACAGCAGAATCAGAACTGCATGCTCTGCAAATTGCTGAAGGAACAAGAGAAGCAGGGGCGTGAACTCCAAGAGTTGAAACGCCAAAAGCTCTCATCTCAAGTTGAGGGAGCATCTACTTCTCAAAATCAAGGTTGTTGAGTCCTAACTCTGTGAAAACCTCTATCATTAGGAGCCTATTTAATCTCTTTTTTCTTTTTTTTATTTTCTATTTTTATTTTCTAGTCTCATCTTATATCTATTTTTTAGTCTTGTTCTTAATTCATAATTAATAAAATTTAAAATTCATGTCTCAAAACTATGAATGTCCTATGAATCCATCACCTCTCTTAAATGAAAAATGCTTTAATCACAAAAGAACAAGAAGTACAGGATTTCGAATTTATCTCTGAAACCAGTTGAATTAGTTTGATGTGGTGACAATAATTTTTGTTTTCCGAATGAATGATTGAACAGTGCATATGTCTTTTGAAATTGTTGTTTTGAGAATGTTAAAATTGTTGGCTCTTGAAAGAATGAGGGAAAAAGAGAACTGTTATTGAGGATCTGAAAAATCATCAAATTGATTCTTGAAGCAAGAAAAAGCAGTGAATTCAAAAAAAATTTCGAAAAAAAAGAGAGAGAAAAGAAAGAGAGAGAAAAGAAAGAGAAAAAGAAAGAAATAAAGTATGATCCAAGGCAAAAAGAGTGTGCTTAAGAACCCTGGACACCTCTAATTGGGGACTCTAGCAAAGCTGGGTCACAATCTGAAAATGGTTCACCCAATTATGTGTCTGTGGCATGTATGTATCCGGTGGTAATACTGGAAGACAGAGTACTTTGGGCCACAGCCAAGACTCATACACTACCTATGTTCAAGAATCATTATACTTAACTAGGAGAATCAATAACACTATCTGAGTTCTGAGTTCCTATAGATGCCAATCATTCTGAACTTCAAAGGATAAAGTGAGATGCCAAAACTGTTCGGAAGCAAAAAGCTACTAGTCCCGCTCATCTAATTGGAGATAAGTTTCCTTGATATTTTGGAGTCTATAGTATATTCTCTTCTTTTATCCTATTTTGATTTTCAGTTGCTTGGGGACAAGCAACAATTTAAGTTTGGTGTTGTGATGAGCGGATAATTTATACGCTTTTT
>NC_029778.3:3873074-3874697 GCF_000817695.3 Arachis duranensis
GATTCTATTCCGGCCTGATTGAGAACCGACAGATGGATAGCCGTGCTGTGACATGGTGCGTTGAACATTTCCACTGAGAGGATGGGAGGTAGCCACTGACAACGGTGAAACCCTTGCATATAGCTTGCCATGGAAAGAGCCTTGCGTGTTTGAAGAAGAAGACAATAGGAAAGCAGAGATTCAGAAGATGGAGCATCTCCAAAACCTCAACCTATTCTCTATCACTGCAAAACAAGTACTTATTTCATGTTCTTTTACTTTTCACAATCAATCCTGATAATTTTTGATATCCTGACTAAGATTTACAAGATAACCATAGCTTGCTTCAAGCCGACAATCTCCGTGGGATCAACCCTTACTCACGTAAGGTATTACTTGGACGACCCAGTGCACTTGCTGGTTAGTTGTGCGGGGTTGCAAAAGTGTGATTGCAATTTCGTGCACCAACATCACATTTGAAACTTAAATACATAGAAAATAAAACTTAACAATAAGTTCTTTACATTATTTATTTACATAGATACTTCACAATCCCACATATTAAACTATTCCATCATTGATCAAATGACCAATATTTCCTTCAGGATCCTCAAATAAATCAGATACATCATAATGAGTGGTGGAGTTCTCAGCATCATTTGAAACAAAATTTGTTTCCTTTCCTTTGTCGTCCTTTTTCAAAGATGCCTGGTAAAGTTCTACTAGGTGCCTTGGGGTACGACAGGTACGTGACCAATGGCCCTTTCCACCACAACGAAAACACTTATCTTCTGTTGATTTATTCTGCCCAATATTCCTTTCTTTATCCCACTTCTGATGAGATCCTCTCTTTTGAACATAATTCTTTTTCCTTCCATATTTTTTCTTATTATTAAAACCTTGCCATTTACCTCTTCTGGGATAATTTGCCACATTTACTTCAGGAAATGGGGCAGCGCCAGCTGGGCGCGCTTCATGATTTTTCAATAACAACTCATTGTTGCGTTCAACAACAAGAAGGCAAGAAATTAACTCAGAATATTTTTTAAACCCTTTTTCTCGATACTGCTGCTGCAGGAGCACATTCGAGGCATGGAAGGTTGAGAAAGTTTTCTCCAACATATCATGATCAGTTATTTTTTTCCCACACAATTTCATTCGTGAGGTGATTCGAAACATGGCAGAATTATATTTATTTATAGATTTAAAATCTTGTAAACGCAAATGCGTCCATTCATATCAGGCTTGAGGAAGTATCACCGTTTTCTGATGATTATACCTTTCTTCAAGGTCTTTCCAAAGATCTGCAGGATCTTTTAATGTAAGATATTCATTTTTCAATCCTTTGTCAAGATGACGACGAAGAAAATCATGGCTTTAGCTTTATCTTTCTAGGATGCATTATTTTCAGCCTTAATGGTATCTCCAAGATCCATTGAATCAAGATGGATTTCAGCATCTAGTATCCATGATAAATAAGTGTTTCCAGATATATCAAGAGCATTGAATTCAAGATGAGAGAGTTTCGACATAATGAAAAATTTTTACCTGAGTCTTCTTAAAAATTTGATCAGAGTCTCGTGCTGATAACGTGTTGTAAAATAAAAGATATATAAAATAAAGATGTATAAATAGAAGACTCTA
>NC_029778.3:3874794-3877034 GCF_000817695.3 Arachis duranensis
ATAATATATATATAGAAAGGAGTATAAAAAATAAAGAGAGAGAAAATTGCATAAATATATATATAAAGATAGAAAGGAGTATAAAAAGTAAAGAGAGAGAATAGCATTTACTTTTATTATTGCTATCACTACAAGAAAAACACCCATTCAGGTACACTTGAAAAGTGTAGCCAAAAGTGAAAAAAAATGATGCCTTAGGCTACGGCTACGCTTTTTGGGCTACGGCTACGCTTTTTGGGGTGATTCCTATTCGGCCGTTGCCTATTCTCAAAGGCTACGCTTTTCTACACCAAGGGCTACGCTTTTGGCGTTTGGAAATAGGCTACGCTTTTCAAGTGATGCTGTTCAGGATCAAAGGCTACGCTTTTCAGCTTTCATTCTTCCAGAATAGGCTACGCTTTTCAATGCTACTGCATCACTTGTAAAGTGTAGCCCCATTGTATACCATAGCTACTTTTTATAAGCGTAGCCTTAGGTCCCTCTTTTTTTTTTTTGGTACTATAGCTACTGTATATAAGCGTAGCCTTAGGTCTCATTTTTTTTCCTATACTATAGCTACTGTACATATAAGTGTAGCCTTTGGTCTTTTTTTTCTTCTGTATATATATAATTATCTAATAATTATTAATACAACATAATAGTTAATATGATTACATGTATAAATGAATTGAATATTACAAAATAAAAATAAAAACATAATTATACTAAATAATTTCTTTATATAATAAAAATTGTCTCAAACCAAAATATATTTATAACATTGATCCAAAAGTACTAGAATGAAATTAACTGTAAAAATTCATACAACTCAAATTAAAGTAAGCATAGCCATATCAAAACCATAATATCACTTGGCCAATAAAGGTATCTTCTAATAAAAATCATTAGTCAACCATACATGTAAAGATCCTAAATAGCACTCTATCTTAGCCAAAAAACCACAATAATAGTCAGCTTACTCTTCATTGCTTAATCTTCATTGTTATCCTGCATAATTATATAGATAAGTAGTTAAAAAAATATTCATAATGACATTCGTAATTATAAAAATTAAATGGAACACGTAGTCATAGTAAAAAAATATTCATAATGGCATTCGTAATTATAAAAATTAAATGGAACACGTAGTCATAGTAAGCCAAGAAAGCATATACTAGAAGCAGTGTTTTTCGTAAAATATAAATTACAAGTTGGTATTATTTGTACTCAGTTCACCCTGCATACCAAGTTTGGTTTCTTCACCCTTAGGCTTGGTGTAAACGGAAGAGTGAATACAACAAAAATAATTTTTCTTTTCGAGAATGATCTTCAAAAATTGAAAAATTTTCTCACCTCGGAGTCTCTCGGACTACCATTCAGATTAAAACAGTGGGAAACGGCACCAGCTGTGCTTCCTCCAAATCCCCAAGCAGGAAACTTCCTATCAGAGTCATAGAACTGAATAACCTCCCCAACCTCCATTATAGCCTGCAAAAGATTAATATTACTATGCTGATTAGTGATTAGGCAAGACTTTTATATATACAGCATAATGTCACCTTATCATATTAGTTAGTCCAATCATATATCATTGTATTTTCAAGAATTTTGTTTTGAAGCACTATCATTATCAATATTGCAAAATAGAAGACCATATTCTATTGTGCTCCAAAAATTTCTGGATCAGAACAGCAGTTCAGAGTCATTTATTGAGAACAAAGTATCAAGCTTACCCTTTGATATGAATTTAACTGACCCGAGACATCAATATAATGCAAAGAATCTGAATATCGAGGATTTCCATTTGAAGCTGGACAAATTTTGAATCAGTTAGCATGATATAAGATGAATATGTAATTTCAGTAATCATCTTCACCAAGATAACAATATTTACTTACCAGTGAAATCCACAGCAACCATGAAGTTCAGTTCAAATCCACTGGATACATAATCAATAAAGCTGAATTGCTCCCTTTCACAATATTGATCCACAAAAAGTTGACCCTTCAGCATCTGCATAGAAGAAATTCCAAGAACTATGAGATTCAGCACAGAAGTGGACCATAAAATGTAATTCTATTATTGCATGGTCAATAAGTACCTTCTCTTCTTTTCTGTGGTGTGTGGATGGTATGAACAAATTTGTGCCTGTACTCTCTTTGTTAAGCCTTTCTAGGTCTGCTATTGATGATCTCAGTTTACTGAAGGCAATAAAAATTGATATCAATATATATATATATATATATATATATATATATATA